>NC_053441.1:58510530-58810530 GCF_007990345.1 Gossypium hirsutum | reverse complement strand
GCGCACCCGGTGTGGTAGATCTAGAAACTCTAACGCATCATCATTTGACAGATCGACATTATGCATGTGGGCTGGAGGTGAGTATGCTCTGAATAGTGGATTTTCTTCATCATCTGCACTCCTATCACCATCTTCACCTTCTGTTGGAATAGGCTCCGGTTCAAAAAATAATTCCACCTCTGCACCATCCGGCCCGGGCTCTCGAGGTGGATCCACATCGGAGTCACTTTCTAACCTAGAATCATCTGCAGCGTATGACGTCCCCTCACCGGTTGATGTCGTAGGTAGTACGTCATCCCTTCTTCTGGGCATTTGATAACGTCCCCAATTGGATGTAGATTGCCATCCAGTAGAACTTGATGCAGTTCCCCAGCTCGTATTTCCAGCGTCAAACGTCGAGCCACCGACGTACATGTCCCATCCATCAACAGAGTGTCTTGGGGGGATGTCCATTCGACACCGCTACCGAACATGGGCTGTTCTGTATTTTGTAACACGCTAACCGAGTGGTGGCCAGGGGTCGTATATACATCTCGAACACCGGAAGGAAGTACATCAGTTGGCGACGTAAATTGTACATATAACTCAATATAAGTTACTCCGCTAGCAAGATGAGTCTGCACCATTGCCTCCAAGCTACGAGCACCTTTTATGTCGAACGAGTCATATGTCACCGGATCAACAGAAGAACAAAATTGATACGTCATTGACTGAACTTTCATTGGCGTGGTTCCGAAGATTTTACGCCTAATTCTTTTACGGAGTTCTGTCAAATCTATGTTTTGGCTAAATGATAGTCGCACCGTATTCTACGATAAAAAAACAACACCATTCTCGGTGTGGCAAACCTCACCATCGTAGTAAATAACAGCACTAATACGTTCACTCATTTTGAAACTCTAAGTTTCTTAGCCTCTCTAAAATGTTTCTGCTGTGAGTTATGCATTCTAAGAACATTTTCTGCCTAATTTATAGCCTCAGCCCAAACTTGCTACTGTAGCAAAATCGCGTCCACGAGGGCGCGATTTGACACTATTTGCTCAGAAACGTAAAAAAAAATTATTTCCTACATGACCAACTGTAGCGAAATCGCGTCCACGAGGCCACAATTTCACAATTTCTTCTCAAATAGCATCCTGGTAGAAGCGATTTCCCACTATTTGACCAGATACGTCAACTCGAAAAAAAATTTCCGGGACCCCTAACCCTTAAAAAGCCTGCACCCTAAACCCTAAAAGCCAGAAAACCCAAACGTAAAATCAGCGTCAAAATTGCGTCCCCGGTACCGTGCTACGTGGCAGGACATCGTGTCCACGTCAGCGCGACCTGCTGACGTGGAAGGAAATCGCTTTCTCAAGGACGCGATTTCCTTCCACGTCAGCAGGTCGCGCTGACATGGACGCGATGTCCTATCACGTACCCTGACATCGCACTGAAATGGACGCGATTTCGCGAAAAATGGCCCATTCCGGTAAATAATTAAAAAACCAGCCCATTTCGGTAATTTTTTAAAAAAATGGGCTTTTTTGGTAAATTAGCCAGTTTAAAGTGACTAAAATATTTAATTTTGAAAAGTTTAGAGACTAAATCAAAAAAAATTAATAGTTGGGTGACCAAAATAGAATAAAAAGCATAGTTGGACGACCATTTTTACAGTTTACGCATAAAAAATAATTTTCAGCATTCACGTAATCTTTTAATAGATAAAATCTAATGGAGAAACTAATTTACACGTTTTAAAATGAATAAGGGTTAATTTACTCATTTTTTCAATAAAGAAATGGAAAAGCAATCCGCCCTAAGCACATCAACCTTCCTAATATACTTTTAGCTTTGAGATCCCTTATATTGTTCTAACTTTCAAGTTTGTAAATCCAACTTTCCCCCTTTTAGGATTTCTTAAAATTTGTTTCCCACATTCAAGGATGCAACTGTAAACATTTCCCCTCTTAGGATCCCTAAAATTTATTTCCCCTTTAAATAAACAATTTCTTATTCTTCCCTAAAAAATAACTTGATTTATTTTAATATATATATATACTTCAAAAAGTAACATTCTAAAATATTTATTTTTAAAATATTTTAATTAATATATATAAAACAATTACATTATAAACTTATTTTAATATGATGTTGAGTCAAATATTATCATGATCCTTTACCACTTTCAACAATAGTATTTTATTTCGTAAATTTTATGTTAAGTAAACTTCAAATTTTATCAAAAAAACATATATATGGTCCAAATTTTATCCTTTACCCTTATATTGATTGGATGAAAGTTTAATTACTACTGTAATAATTGCACCCTCTTGTAATTACAAATTTAGCTGAATTGCCAGATTTGCATCAAACTCAACAAGCCATTTCTCACTATCAATCCTATTCAACAAAATCAAGGGGGGTTGAACCCTAAAAAGAGAAGAAAGGTGGGATTACCAACAAGAAGAACAAGGCATTTAGCAGAAGGAGAGAAGCGAGGGGAGACAAGATCCATGCCATGAACAATGGGGGTCTTGAAGTAGATGTCGAAGATGCTTAACATGTAAACGGCATGGAGGATGACACCAAGTATAACCAGCCATGTTTCTCTTCTTTTAACCCATTGTCGTCTCCTGGGTATGCCTGATTTGCCTAGCTTCGAATCCCGGTTACCCAAGATCCTATCCATATCCATCTTTTTCGTTACTTTGGTTTCTCTATTGTAACCCAAAATTACTTGGTCTCACCTCTCTATAAACTCTTGCAAGAAAAGCTCAAAGTGAAGAAGAAATTGAGAGAGGCGCAGTTTAGGGTTTGGATTTGGTTGAAAAATGAGAGCTTTTTAACCATAAGAGAGGGGTTGTTTGCCCTAGATTTGGTATGGTGCCGGTTTTCTTTTCTTGAAACGGTGTCGGTTTTGATCTACTTTTGGGGAAATGGCGCGATTTTTTTAAACTAAAATGATTTTTTGCGGTGTTTTTTAAAAACACCACTATTGCTTACTTTTTGCGGCGTTTTTATGAAAAACGCCACAAAAATTTATTTCATTTTGAACAAAACGACGCCGTTTTACTTTGCTAAAAATCTTTTATTTTGTCGGCTAAAAATTATTAGTTAAGTGATTTTATAAAACATTTATTATTACTATTTTTTATGAATTGAATTTTTATAAAAAAAATCAAGTACTCTCAAAATAAATATCGTATATTTTTAACCTTAGGCTAGCCAAACTTAGCCTTTTTTACCATTTAAAATAATAAAAATATAAACAGGTTATATTGACATTATTTTTAATAATTAAATTTAAATATAAAATAATTTTTATTGTTTTTAAACAATGAAATAGGTGATTCGGGTAAAACGAGCTTGAAGTTGGAAAAGTTTTTTAAATTGGGCATTGGCACAGCCTGGTCTGGCTTGGCCCACTAATATTTTTAATAGTAATAAAACCTTTGCAAAGTTTAAGCTATTCAATCAATTCTTATTTGATCAGGGCGGGGGCAAGGCAAAATAGAAAAACTCACATTGGGTTTAAGGATAATCTTGCTCGAACTGATACTTCCGCCACATCAAGGCGACACTTTACCACTAAGTTATATCCCTTCCCTGCCCCCATCAAGAAATGGAACTGACTAATCCTAAGCCAAAGGATCGGGAAACTCAACAATGCAAATTCTTATTAAAAAAAGGGATATTCCTGGAGCAGAATAAGAATGAAAATTAACCCTGTACTTATTAAAATGTAGTGAAACTATTTCATGTCAAATTCTTTGAAAATATTTAAAAACTCAGTATTACTGTTTTTTTATTCCCTCAACAAATATAATGCAGCTTTAACGGTTTTAAATACACCGAAATGATTTTGAAGAACCAAATCTTGACACGATTTTGAAGAACCAAATTAATATTATCTCTTTTACAATTATATAAGAAATTAATTAATATATAAATTAGAAAACACTAGTTAATCTAAACCCTAAACCATAAACCTAAACCTTAAAACCCTACGCCCTTAACACATAACCTCTAAACCTTAAACTCCCGCCTTTAAACCATAAACCATAAACCATAACCCCTAAACTCATAATCCATAAACCTTAAAATAGTAACTCCTAAACCTTAAACTCTAAACCATATACCCTAAACCAAAAACCTTAAACTATAATGATAATTAATTCAATATTTTAAAATTAATACTATCTCTTTTACGATTATATAAGAAATTATTTAATATATATAAATTAAAAAAATCAGTAATGTACCCAAAAAAGTTTAAAATTATTTTAAATAATAGTATTTTAATTTTTCCATTTTTAACAAATATTTTTCTATGTTTTTTTATTTCAAATTATTTCTACATGTCATTATTTTTTCTGAAGATTTTAAATATTCAATTAAAAATAAATTGAATTTTAATTAATATAAATAAGCCAATTAAATAATAAATAGACATATAAAATGTTTTTTGCGGCGCTTTTTGGGAAACGCAGCTAAAGATCAAGCATTAGAGGCGCTTTTTCAAAAACGCCGCTAAAGCCCCGAAAGTTCTTAGGTTTTTTGCGGCGCTTTTTGGAAAACGCCGCTAATGCTCGTTCTTTAGCGGTGTTTTCCAAAAAACACCACTAATGCTCGATTTTTAGCGGCGTTTAGATAGAAAACGTCGCTAAAAATGCCGCTAAAATCTTGTTCTACTGTAGTGAAAGAATTATAAATTTCTAGACATATTTGTGTGACAGAGTGTAATTACATATGAGATTACAACGTCTAAATGAATAACAAAAATTAAAATAAAATAATCATATGCAATATGTTATTCCAAGAAGGTAGTTAATAATACGATTAAATACCAAGGAAAAATAAATTTCATATGCAATTTTATCTAATTTCTCTAGTATTTATTGTTGGGTTACAGGGAAAGCCAAAAGTTTTATCTTTGTGAGGCCAATTAAATTACAAACCTTTAAATGAGTCAAATTACAATTTTATCTTTGTTAATGCTTGTTATTTTAGAAAGGTAAAGGGTTTAAACTAGAATTTTTTTCATCTTTGGAGAGCCAAAGTGTATTTTTACCATTAAACTAACTTATAATTTTAAAAATTTCAAGGGACTAAAATGATAATATTTTATTTTAAGGGGATAGGGCCTCTACCTACCCCCCTTGGCACTATCCCTATTGGGTTATTTGATCTTTTAACATTTAACATATACTCTATTACTCTTTTTCATCAACAATTGGTCGCTGAGTTATTGTCATGTAAATCTGAATTCGTATTTGTGTCATTAAGATTATCGCGATATTATTCTATTTACTTTTTAATGGATTGTCTCAATTCCACCTACGAATGAGGTTATGAGATATGCAACATGCTAATGTAATCCAACCTTATTTTTTTATACTATATCAAAACAATGTTATTAATATAAAAATCTTTTTTAGAATAATATTATATCTCTACTTCAACTTGGACCCAGTTGGACCCTCCAATAGGCCACTCAAGGCTTAACAAGTAACATAATTAGGTAAGAATCTTCACTTAGCTATAAATGCCCCAAGGTACCAACATTATTATAGTGGTCTTCTCTAGACTCAAAATTTGAAATATGCTAAATATTCATATAGAGGCCCTCTACTTGACTGATTCTTGGTCCTATAATGGGTGAATCGGTCTTCCTCGACACCACCCCTCCTCCTTCTCCACTCCCATTAATACTGTGTATCAACAATGATAGAGGTGACGGTGGATCGAACATGCACAAAACCCTAAAAATTCACCCTGTCAATATACAAAGAAAAAAAAAACCAAATTTTAGGTTCAAAGAGCTTGTATTCGTTGCCAAAAGATTTGGAGATTGAAAAATACATAGCTTTTGACACGATTCATGGTAGTTGGATATTTGTGGGCAATCTATTTTTATTTCGGTAGCATATGGTATGTGCTTGCATTTTTCTTTTTCTTTTCGGTTGTGGTGCATTGGTCTTTGAGTGGGGTTTTAGAATAGATAATTTTCTCTGTGTACGAATTTTAGTGGAATTTGGGGTTTGATTCTTTGATCATGGTTTTCCTGTTGTGATAGTTGATGGGGTTCAAGTGTATTGTTGCATAGTGAGAATTTCATGATGTTTGCTTGTGGTTCTTCTCTTGTTTTATTATAATTCACCGGTTGACTTTGTCATTCAAGGGCTGGATCCGAGGTTGTTTCATTGATTGAACTTCTTGCTGATTCTTAGAGAGCTCGTATGTTTGTATAACAAATGTATTGCCTGTATAGTACATAAAATAAAAGCATAATAGGGGGATGTTAATCATGGTCATGCTGATTCCACTCAATTATACATTAAAGTACAACATGTCCTAAATACACAAACATAACGTATGTTATGTACTTACCAAAACATGTATAAATGTAGAATATCCTGAAAATAGAAATTACAAGAGTTGCCAGGTTCGGAAGATAGGGAATAATGAGCTTCTTTCTGATAACATGCTCTTTGACTTCAACATAAGTTAGTGTGGCTTGCAAATAATGCACCAGACATGTGTTAAAATTGCTTATTGTTTTTAATGTAATTCACCACTATTCTATGGTACATGCAAATGCAAAATATGGTTTGCTCATTACTTGTTCATAGCTTCTCGGCTAACCTTTACAACCATCATTAATTTTTTTTTTAATTTCCTTTTTATATTGTTGGCTTTTATATTATTGAACGTTGTCACTGAATGTCAAATGTTAGACTGTTTTAAGTTATAATTCGAAGTTTTTGTTGTTTTGTGCGTGCTTTAAATATGTTTGGCTCATTTTCTCCAATATGATTGTTAGTCTAGAAGAATTAATTTCTGGAAGCTATGCTTGTTTATGCGTCTCACTGCGACCAATATCACTGCAGTTTAAATTACCTAAGGCTTGTGTTTTTTTGGTCATCTACAGCCTTCGGTGACTATCAACTAAGACATGATACACAATAACATTATTGCAACTCTTTATTTCAGAGCTGTAATCCCCTGTGTATGTATGTATGTATATCAGCAGAGTGCAACACCCATGCATGTGTATGTTTATTATAAAAAAGAAAGATGGTGGTGAAATCAAATTTTATTCCAAAGCTTTAAATCTTATCTAAGGTTTAGGATTAAATTGATTAAATTGTAAAATATGCATGATTTGGTATTTGATTGTGAATTGGATGAAAATTGATAGTGTTATATGTTTTGTGATTGTACGTAGCTAACGCCGGCACTGAGCCTTTGAAAGAAAAAAGAAAAGTGAGAGTTGTCGACGAGTGATGCAAGCCTACAATTTGTACTTTTATGATTCGGGATCGTATTATTTGTTTGCATATACATTGTTTATTGAATGAGGAAATGTCAAGGTGAGTATATAATGAAAATGTGAATTGTTGTGATAGGCTTGATATGAAATATTGAGATAGAAGACTAAAATTAATAAAATCGAAAATGACATGAATTACTTTGAAATGTGATATGCGATATGGAAAATTGAGTAGAAATATGTTATATGGAATGAGACATAATCTGTATTGATAATGAATTGGATTGTGACTAAGGTTGTGATTGTGAAATGATATATGTATTGAATTATAAAATAAAATTGAACATTGGTACAGATAGTTAACATGTCATAGGATTAGATTGTCTACGAGTTTGTGCACTTATGCGCCAGGATGCACCTCGTGTGCCAAGATGCATTTTATGTTCCAGTATGCACTTTGTGCATCAAGATGCACCTTGTTTGCCAGTATGTGTTTTGTGCGCCAGGAATGTGCTTCATGTGCCATGATGCACTATATGTGTCAATTTCCATTACTTCAGTTTATTTGATTATGCACTTTGGTGCTAGTTTGGTGTATTGCTTGGACGATCCGTGTATTCGTTTGAGTCATATTAATAGAGATTATAAATGGTAAACTTGGTAAATGATATCAAAATGAAATGGTATGATGATATGGAACCACTTGTGTACTGATGTAAATCAAAATGAAGAATTATGTAAATGATTATGCATAACAGTTGAATACGAACCTTGGGGGCCGAAGCAAATGTGAATGTCTCAATGGACTTCAGAAAAGTTTTATATGCATGGTGTCCTTGGTTCAAATTTCATTATGGATAATTTTTTATTGATTTAGAAAGATATGAAAAGACGAAAACACCATCACAATCATATATCTTACTTTACAAATAAAATTATTTTTTCGTAATTTTCTTACTGAGTTGGGACCGATTGATGGGTAAAACCAACTCAGTAAAAGACTTAATACATAGTATAGATAAAAAGGTTTTAAACTGAATTTTTTAAAAGAATTTAGGGTAAACTACACCATTAATCGCTCAAATATGGGTAAGCTTTCGTTTTGGTCACTTAACTAAAAAAGAGTTACAATTTGGTCAATAGTGTGTTTCAAATTGTTTGTTTTTTTGTCACCTGACTATTAAGTGGCACTTGTTTTAGTTGGTACAATAATAATTTTAGTCCTCAATTTTTATATTTTCTGTCAATTTGACCTTGATTTTGTATAAAATTATAAAAAAAAACTAAAAATATTTATAAAATAGGAAAATGTATATAAAAACTCTAAAAAATAAAATCTTGAATATGTTGTTGAATAACTGAATTGTATTGAGAAATAAATAAAATTATCATTTAATAGAATCTAATAACAAATTAAAAACAGAACAAATCAATGTTTCTTAAAACCAAATTAGTACTATTTTCAAGTTGAATTACATGCCCTAGAAGAATATCTAAAACTGATATTACAAAGGCTTATAAAATTTACCTCGATGCCATTTTTTAATCAAAAGAATACAAAATATACCATAAAAATTTCTTTTTCAAACTCAATTCAAATTTTCATTACATTTAAATTATTTTTCAAAATCAAAATTATAAAAATAAATTATATTCAGAATTTTATAGTTTCTTATAATGTAAAAGCTACGTCAAGAAATAGAAGAGGTAAAAAGACAGAGACATATCATTTTTCTTAAATTTTTTTTATATATTCTTTTTAAAGAATGGGTATTGGATATTTTTATAAAAATAATATAGAGAAATTTTGAAGGGTTTAACACAATTATCCTCATTTTCTCTCACTTTATTTAATCTTGAAAATTTTATCTACTTTTATTTAATTTTTAATTTTATAATGTTCTAAAATTTTAAAAATAATTTACTAATTAATGGGGTGCGAATAACTATACCTAATGCAACTCATTATTAAATATGCATTCTTATACCCTGCCGTCCCAACTCTTATTTTTATTAATTATGCATTCTTATACCCTGCCGTCCCAACTCTTATTTTTATTGCCAACTTCAATGATGTCCAAGGTCTATCACCAAATTTCCAGGTAATTTTCTTTCATTTGCTTAATCCATCACATGCTTTTCTTTGCTTGATTCATGACTTTACGATGATTCTTTCTGATTATCTGCTACTCTTAGCAGCTATCTTTGTAAGACAGTCAAGGAAGAAGTGAACTTCACTGCTTCATCTTCACTTCTAATCTCTCAACACTTTTCAGCCACTAAGTCAGGTAATAAGATCTGAAGCTATGATTTCCTCTACTGATTATCAACAGTTTTAGATTTTAAGATAAGATGATCACCAGACATAATCTACTCCAGATTGAAATTAATACAGAAAGAGCTACCCAGGAGCAATATAATGTTGAAATCTCAAACTGTTAACATTTTAACTCTTAATATTCTGTAATGAACTGTTGCACACTTGAATCTAGCATTTTATATACATCGCGAGCTTAATTCTGTTGACCAAAATTTCATCCTGTTTCTGTCCGCCACCCATCCATAGCTCCATCTAATAAACTCCATTACTTGAAACTTGCATTCCTGTTTTCCTTTTCATGCTTACACTGACATATCAATACTTCATAAAATATCCAATTCATTCACAGATTTTCATTCTCTGCTACTGTTATATATGATTGCATTGCAGGGACATAGCAATGGAATACGTAGAGCCTGTTGCCGGCATTGCAAATTGTCTCGGAACTCCTGTTTGTAAATATTTGCAATATCACAGAAAGTTGAACGATTACGTGAGAAACTTCAACAGGGTCAGAGATGAATTGAATTGCAAAATGGAAGATATAGAGCTGCAATTGAAAGCAGAGCTTCTTCGTCCTCTGGGGAGGATACCGAAGAAAGGAGTTGAAAATTGGTTGACAGCTGTGGAAGAGATGATTAGAGAAGCACAAGTTGTTGAAAACAAAGTCAGTAACGGAAGATATCTCTGTCGTGCTTGCAACGGGAAGCTGGTTGATGAAAAGACTCGAGAAATGAAGGAATTTCTTGATAAAGCTCCTAATGCCTCTGAAGGTCTTGCCATGGATGGTCCAAGTGCTGGGTTGCCACTGCCAACATCAGAACTAGTTGGAGAAGAAGCTGTCAGAAATGAGATTTGGGCATGTTTGATGCAGGAGGAGGTGAGCAAGATTGGGGTTTGGGGGATGGGCGGTGTGGGTAAAACCACTATCATGAAGCACATCCACAATGATCTTTTGAAACAACGAAGATTCGAAAGGGTAATCTGGGTTACCATATCAAAGGAGTTCAATGTAATGAAGGTACAAGATAATATTGCAAGTGCGTTGGAGGCGAAGGCATATTTAGACAAAGAAGAAGACAAGCTCAGACGAGCAGCAATCTTGTCAGAAATGCTGAAGAACGCAGGAAAGCATGTTCTAATCCTAGATGATGTGTGGGATAAAGTCTCTCTAGAGGAAGTTGGGATCCCCGAGCTGAGTGGCAGCAATGGCTGCAAGTTGGCGTTGACAACCCGTTCGGAGCATGTCTGTAAGTATATGGGTTGTAAGGTGATAAAAGTGAAGCCCCTTTCAGAAGAAGAGGCATTGATACTATTCTTGAATAAAGTTGGACCTAACATAGTTCAAAGTCCAACTATAATGCCTACTTTGAAGCTTGTTGTCAAGGAATGTGCGGGTCTACCTCTTACAATTGTCGTGGTAGCTGGTACCATGAAAGGAGAAGATAACCCTCTTATTTGGAAAAATGCACTCGGGGAATTAAAAGAGAGAATAGGGAAAGTTGAAGGAGTGGAAGCTGAGGTAATCGAGCGCTTGAAATTTAGCTTCGATCACTTAAAGGACGAGAAAGTGAAATATTGTTTCTTACATTGTGCATTATATCCCGAAGATTTTAAAATTGAAAAGGATGAACTAATTGAGTGCTGGATTGAGGAGGGATTCATAGATGATATGGGTACAAGACAAGAAATGAAAGAAAAGGGCCATGTTATTTTGAAGAAGTTGGAAGATAATTGCTTGTTGGAAAATATTACCACTAAATTTGGTTTACATCGTATAAAGATGCATGATGCAGTGAGAGACATGGCATTGTCGATCACAAGAATGAATCCTCGATATATGATACAAGCAGGTTTGCAATTAGAGGAGTTACCAAAAGAGGAGCAATGGAGTCCAGATATTGAGAAAGTGTCGCTTATGTTTAACTCCATACCAGAAATTTCCATAGATGTGCTACCCACAAAATGCCAACTGCTCACAACCTTGTTATTGCAGGATAACCCTATAAAGAAGATCCCATATTCTTTCTTCACAAACATGCCTTGTCTTAGTGTTCTCAATTTGTCCTCTACGAAGATCAAAAGTTTACCAAATTCCATCTCTGAACTAAAGAACCTCACAACATTGTTGCTTGGTAGCTGTTTTGATTTAAGAGGTCTGCCATGTCTTTCTACGCTTCAAGAATTAAAGAAGTTGGATCTTTGCGGGACTAAAATTGAGGAAGTCCCTGAAGGAATGGATATGCTGATAAAGCTAAGATATCTTGATCTTAGAGTGCGCACTCTGAAAGAGATACCCGCTGGACTTTTACCAAAACTCGTTCACCTTCAGCACTTGGGTTTTCATGAGAGCAATGAAAAAACAAGTCTAAAAGCAGAGGAGATGGAACCATTGAAGAAGTTGGAGTGCTTTACCGGACGTTTCGAAGACATCGGTGAATTGAATAAGTTCATCTCCTCAATGCAGCAAAGTAAGAAAAATCTCATCAAGTACCATTTACAGGTGAGCTCAGATGATATGGGTCGTGGAAGGGAGAAAACAGTAACAATTGGAGGAGTCCAGAATTGGGAAGGTGAGTTAATTATGCACCCATGTGAAATTCGAGAGTTTAATATTTCAAGGTGCGACTATTTGAGAAGTCGATGATAATTCTTCCTTCAAAAATGCGATTGACTTGAGGGTTTGTAGGATTTATGATTGTAAAGGGATAGAGTGTGTTGTTTCCTTGTTCTCTTTTGCCTCTTCTTCCGCTCATCCATTTCAGAGCCTCGAGGTGTTGGATCTTCAAATTCTGCCAAAGTTGAGTGCCCTTATTATGAAAGATACAGGAATTGGTTCAGCAACAACATCAACAGTGGCTCCGTCTGCCACCTTTTCCCATCTCAAGGAAATTATGATAGCGAACTGCTCAAGTATGAAGACGTTGCTTCCACCTTGGTTGCTTCCAAACCTCCAAAACCTGGAAGAAATATTTGTGGGTGGTTGTAGTCAGCTAGTAGAAATATTGGGAGCAGCAACATCAGAAGTTGAAGAAAAAGGGAGTGATGCATTAATCAAATTCCATCTTCCCAAATTGAGAAAGCTGGTATTGTGGAGATTACCAAATTTGAAGAGCATATGCAGCAAATGTGGAGTGATGGTTTGTGATTCTCTCGAGCTTATCAATGTTGATAAGTGTGAAAAACTGAAGAGAATTCCTCCATTTGTTCCCTTTGTTGGCAATGGGCAGCCATTTGCATATGCTCCACCTTCTCTTACCATCAAGTCAAGGAAAGAATAGTGGGAATCGTTGGAGTGGGATGACCATCCAAACTTTAAAAATGTTCTTCGCTTCAACCTCCGTGAGGATAAGAGGTATGAACCATTTATGGTTTAGTTTATTTTTTTATTTTGATAAATCTAATTTCTCCATAATAATAAAATTGGAAGTATACCTGTGATGATGATGAAGAGAAAGATAAAAGGGTTGGTGGGAAAGAAGGAGGGGGGAGGATAGTGCAAAAGAGAGGAGAAAAGGAATGATGCAAAGGTAAATAAGAAATCAAACTGCCTCCACTTTTTAAACATTTTCCCTCTTACCATTCCTTCTATTCTCTTTTTCTTCTCTAATATATACATATATATATGTACTTCCCAAAATAACCTTCTAAAATTTCATATTTATAATTAAAACATTTAAGTTATAAACTTATTTTGATATTATTCTGATCTTTTATCACATCTAACACTAATCTATTATTTTGTAAATTTTATATAATAATATATATTCGCTTCAAATTTTAAAGTAAAGAAAAATATATGGTATAGAAGTTGACTATAGACCCTTCCATGTATTGAGAGGGTACAATTCAAATTCAATTTAAATAATAAAAATATTTTTAAATTTAAATTTTAAATATAAAAATATTATAATAAAATTATTTTATTATTTTTGAACAATAAAATGAGTTATTTTTTGGATTGACCGAGTTAGGCCAAAAATGGGTCTAGATTTAGAAAAAAATGTAGATTGTTTCTAAGAGTATATCAAGAGTCTAATAATTAAAAATTTTATTGTTTGAAAGGTTCAAATAATGCTAGAAATCTTACCACGTATTTAATATCTAAAAATAACATATAATAAATAATAAATAAGATCATGTATAAATTAAAATATATTCCATTTTTATTAATATATTAATAAAATATAAACATATTTTAATCAAAATGAATTAAGGTGAGACAAAACTATCATCATGGTTTTATTTACAATATTATAAATTTTTATTAATTAAAATGATGTATTTACGATTAGGCATTAAAAATAATGATATTTATAAATTTTATTACTATATTATATTATTAATTATTTAATTTTATACTATATTATTTCTTATTATTTTATCCATAATTTATTCATGTATTATAAATTATTTATTACTATGTTACGAAGTGTTTACCCTTTTTATATAATTAATTTATAATTATGTCTTTAAAATGATTATGCTATCAATCATTCATGCATTTTTTTACTAATAATTCTAGTAAAAGTTTTAACATTGAAAAGCACATAAGTTAGAAATAATTATAAATTAACATTTCTATAATTTTTTTTAATTTTAAAATATGCAATTTTAAAAATTAACCCATTTAGATATCATATTATAGAACTTGTAGTATAAATATATTTTAGTTTATACAATAGGGTATGTAATCAATAATTTATTTGTATGCTATCAGTGATTATTATTATATCATATTTACATAATGTTGTCATGTCACATCCCAAAAATCGGGATAGTAAATCGGGGGTTAGTGAATCAAAAATCGTAATTAAGTTAGATCATTACAATAATTAGAAATTAATTAAATAAAATATTAAAATTAATATAATTAATAATTTTAAGATATTAAAATTGGGTGTTCGGGAGTTAATTTGGTTAAAATGGATTTTTTAAAAATATCAGGTTTGAAAATAATTTAAAAAAATGTGTTTTAATTGAGCTAAGGTCTGAATGGAAAAATAAAGGAAAACTGGAAGTTTTAAAATGCAATTTTTCCTTATTTTAAAAAACTACTCATCTTCCCCATTTCTTTAAGAACCCGACATCCCTTCCCTCCATTGAATTTCACATTCAAAATTTCCCCAAATTCAACTATAATATTTTCTCTCAAAATTAACTCATCCTTAATGATTTTTCTAGCTATCCAAACACATCCACACCTTCCAATTTTCAATAGTAAGTGTTTCTACCTAAACTAATGATGATTTGCAAATGATGCTTAAATGTGATATGTTATGTGTTGTATATTGAGATGACAATAAAAATGTTATGTGTTCATGACTGGATATGATATGAGTCTTGCTGATTTTATATACACTATATGAGATCTATATGTTGTGACTATTTGAGCATAATGTGAGCACTTGTAAGTGCATGATATGAGACTTGAATATGTGATATGAACATGAGTTGTGTGATATGTGAAAGTGTGCATAAAACAATAAGTATACATGTTTAAGTGGATGTTTTTGGAGGGTGATAGCTTTACGCTACACATTATATTGGTCGTATTTGAAAATCTGGTTACCCAATGCAATATATTTTGTACATATGCTTCATAATCACATTCTGGCAACATATTAATGTGAATGCTATGAATTATGCTTTATTGCTCACCGTGATTAATTGTGATTGTATGCTTTCTTTTAACTTTGGATATTGTGATTACTTGTGGCAATTTCTAAGCACTCACTGAGCTTGAAAAAGCTCACACTCTTTTATATTTAACAGTGCAGAGATATAGCCGAAACGAGGAGGAGAAGTGAGCTGGCAAGTGATTCAAAGCAAGACAATTTAACTTGACTACGTTTGGTGTGTTTTTAAATCAATAAGGAAGGCAATGTGGGACTAATCTAAAGGGTTTTAGACTTTGAACTGTTAATGTTTTATTAATGGACAATATAGGTTGTTTAAAATGGTTTTTAGAACTTTTAAAATTGGTTCGAATGAATGCTTTCAATGGAAGATTTGAGAATGCATGTTATTGGTTGAATTAGTAAGGTGTTGTGTACTTGTTTATTGGCTAACATGTAAATTGCAGGTGGATTGGCTTGTTGCGTATTGAGGTAAGTCCAAAATGACCATATAGTATGTTATGTATCAATTATGCACTTAGAAATACTTAAAATGCAAAATTTACAATTTGAGTAATTGAATTGTGACTTTAGGGTTACATGATAGCATAGTAATTTACTTGAGATGTCAAAACATGTTAATGTAAGTTATATGACATGTTAAAATAGGGAGAATAGCATGAAATCTCGATTTGGTATGTATATCAGGGTGTCAAAGTGTCCAACACAAGTACTGAAATTTTCTTGCAAATTTTCAAGTCCATATCGTGATACCGATATTGGTCGATGTTGCAACATTGGAATCATGAGGTCACGACACGGTGATCAGAGAGTTTGGGGCATATTTTTAAACTTTTGCAAATAAGTTTTGATTTTTACACAAAAAAATTAGAAGCCTTAAATAATACGAAATGCTTTGAAAATTTAAATGACTTGGTTTTGCATATTGAATTTTATTTTGAATAAAATAAAATCAAAAATTAAAATAAAATAGAAAGAGAGGAAATTTTTTTGGGAAAAAAAAGAAAATTAAAATTTAAAAATTAAAAATAAAATTTTAATAAAATATCACTAATTTCTCCCCCAACTCCCCACTAACCCACTAATCAACCTAATCCCACCAAATTCGACACTTCAATTCACATCCAACTACCTCAGAATTTCAACTCTCCCGAACCCCTATCAGACAACCGCAACAAAAATTATCATTCACACTCATACAGAGATTTGAACACGAGACCTCAGGCAAGCTAATACCTTACCACTCAAACCAGCAAGCTCATTCTAATATGATCTGACTAGCAATAGAATATAAGCCAAACCGCCAAGGAATAGGCTAGGATCACAAATAGAAAAAATTTCAAAAAATGGGACTTGAACCTAAGACATCAAACACACAATCAAAACACTTGGCCCCTAAAGCAAATACATATTTGTGATAAAATTCACAGAAACAAAGTTAAATAATTAGGGCGTTACAATGTCGGTATTGGAATTAAAATTTGAAGGTAACTCTGATTTCATAGAGGAAGGATTAGGTATCCAAATTTAGGTTCATTCTCTCTTCTTTTTTTTCTTGAAGGTGGAACATGGAGGAGACTAAAAGAATTGGAATTTGAGGCACCATGAAATGTTGCATTAATGTAAATCATAAGACTGCTATTTGCTCTAATTTAGATACATGTGATTTACAAATATTATATTTTAGAATCATAGTAGAGAACAATAGTGCCAACAATAATGGAAAACAGCAAAGGAAAAAACTAATAACAAGAAAAGATGGAATTTACTTTACCTTTGTGGAACTTAAAAACAAAATTTGCCCCGAACACCATAAAAATTGACTCATAATATTGTTTGTTTTCTTTGATTATTGTTCCCATAGCTGCTACTGGTGATAAAAATGAATTTATGAGAAATTAAAAAAGGTTTCAATACGTGTATCGATGCCAGTATTTTAAACTTCTATTCTCCCCCACCTACCTATTGTTGTGCAAAAGAGTTACTCACAAATTGACCTTGAGGATAAAATGAAACCTAATTGTAGGGCCCAATTTTTTACCCGGGGCCCAATTACAAACCCAATACCCAAAACCCACACAACATAACCCAAACAAAACCAGCCCAAAATTATAGGCCCAACTGTCTAAACCTAGCCCAAAAAAATCAAATCAGAAACAACTAAATCTAACCCTAGGTGCGGCGCACCTAGGGTTCTCTGACCCTTCTGCCGCCACCGTCGGCACGTCCCATCGCCACCTGCTTCACCTGACACCCCCACTTGCCCACTTGCCGCATCAGTTACCTGCAAACGATAAAAAGAAACAAACCACAGGACAAGAGGAGGATTTTGTATTTCGGTATAAAAACCGATTGTAAACATTGTAACAGGGGGATTTTTTTTGAAAATAAAAAAGGATTCAAGCAAATCAGCAAAAAAAAGTAGATCAAAAACAAGAAAAATACGAAAAGTCCTTTTTATTTTTATTTTTTCTTTGCTTTTGGTTTTTTTTGGACTGTTTGTATTCGAATTTTTTATTTTTCTTTTATTTTTAAACTATACATTTATATATATAACATATAGAAGTAAAAAAATACCTTTTTGGCGCGACGGCGTCGACGGCAGTCCCATTGCCTGATTCTGGGCAGTGCCCGGAGAGGGGAGAGGAATTGAGAGCATTTTCAGAATTTTTTTAGAGAAAAGAAGGAAAAATGATTTTTTTAAGAAAAATTTTAACTTATATAAGGGTGATAAAACGACCTCGTTTTGGCTGGTGCTCAAAAGCCCCAAAACGGTGTCGTTTCGTGGCCGACTCGAGAACTAACCAGCTCCAGGTCAAGATCCACGTGTTTTTATTCAGAAGGGCTAATTGTACCTTTAGCCCTTCCGCTTTTTAATGGTTTTATAATCAAGTATTTTTATTGCTTTTAATTTTACCCCGGATTGTTTTTGTGTTTTCAATTTAGTCCCTATTGGAACTCTACGTTTTGCAAGAATGGGATTATTTCCCATTTGCCCCCTCCTAGTTTTCCACGCGTTCAAGCTGATCCTTTCTTCTTTATTTGTTTTTGATTTCTCCCCCAAATGTTGCTTTTTTTATTTTAGTCCTTTTCTATTTTTATTTTATTATTAAACCAATTAAGTTAGTACTATTATTATTATTATTATTATTATTATTGTTACTATCATCATATTTCCATTTATACTTATTTATGTAAAATTTAAATATATTTATCTTATTATAGTATTATTGTTATTATTTTAATTACTTATATATATATATATACACATACATGTGATTTTATAATATATATATATGCATATTTTTATAATCTATCTATATATACATATACGTACCTATATATATTTTATAATTTTTATACATATCTATATACATATTTTCTAAATTTTTATAAGTATATATATATTTATACGTACATATTTCTTTTTTTTATAAATATATAAAGTATACATATATATACATACTTTTATATATACATGTTTTTATATATTTCATAATTTTATATATACATATATATGTATAATTTAATTCAATTTACGTACATACATACTTACATATATTTTCACGTAAAATAGCTTTAAAATATGTGTACATACATATGTTCTTCATATTTTCATAATTTTGTACATATATATATCTTTTATATTTTCATAATTTTTTGGATCATTTCGTTCTTTTATTTATTTGTTTACATGACTGCTATGATTATTTATGTTTTAGTTTTTATCTGTTTATTATTTGTCATTGTGCCTGCATGATTGAATTTTTTTATATATTGGTCTTATTTATTTATTTGTTTGTTTGTTTTTGCTCGTATTATTTACATTATCATCATTATCATTATTTTGCTTCCATTTTTACTCGGATTTATCAAAAAATGAAAATTTTCAAAATAAAAGCAATACTCGATATTTGGGATCTTCGAGAGGATTGAGCCCTAACGTATTGAGTTCCAATTTTCTTCGTTGAATCTAAATAATCGAGAATGCTCTTTAAGCAAAAAATAATAATAATAATCTCATTATCAGGAATTCAATACGTTGTGTCCTAACGCATTGGATATGACATGTTTTCCTGAGACGAGGATTTTTTTTCTAAAATAATAAAGACAGTATTTCGTATTTAGATTCGAGAAGGCCATACCCTAACTTACTGGGTTTCGATTTTCACAATAAATCTAAATGCGTGAATCTTTTCAACTTAAGTTTTAAACAATCTCGGGAATTAAAAAGAGATCGTGTCCTAACTTACCGAGTATGATCCTTTTTTTTCTCAAATTCTAAACGATCTCGGGATTTGATAAAAGAACGTGTCCTAACTTACTAGTCGTGATCCTTTTTTTAAATCCGAGATAGCTAAATATCTTTTAAATAAGTAAATTTTTAGCATTCATTCGCATTTCGGGAATTCGAGACATTGTGTCCTAACTTACTGGATATGATTCTCTTTCTCGATTAACGTGAAATATGCTTTTTTTCCCAAAATTTTCAACATTTTAACACAAGGATCGTATTTTTAAAATTCTTCAAAGTTTTCAATTCTCGACATCAAGACATTAGCTAATCAATTAGGTACCAATTTTGGGCTTTACGAGGGTGCTAATCCTTCCTCGTACGTAACCGACTCCCTAACCTTTTTTCTAAATTTCGTGGACCATAATTGTTGTTTTAATAAAATCAAATCGTTTATTAAAAACAACCACTTTTCGAGGTGATCCAATCACACCTCATCAAAAAGGATTGGTGGCGACTCCCTTTTTTTGTTTTCATTTTCAAATCAAGTCGACCCCGTTTTCATCAAAAAATGGTGTCAAGAGATTGTTTAAAACTTGAGTTTGAAAAGATTCACACATTTAGATTTATTGTGAAAATTGAAACCCAATAAGTTAGGGTACGACCTTCTCGAATCTAAATACTAAATACTCCCTTTATTATTTTAGAAAAAAAAATCCTCGTCTTGGGAAAACAACATGTCATATCCAATGTGTTAGGACACAACGTATTGAATTCCTGATAATGAGCTTATTATTATATTTTTTGATTAAAGAGCATTCTCGATTATTTAGATTCAACGAAGAAAATCGGAACCCAATACGTTAGGACTCAATCCTCTCGAAGATCCCAAATATCGAGTATTGCTTTTATTTTGAAATTTTTCGTTTTTTGATAAATCCGAGTAAAAATGGAAGCAAAATAATGATAATGATGATGATGTAAATAATACGAGCAAAAACAAACAAACAAATAAATAAATAAGACCAATATATAAAAAAATTCAATCATGCAGGCACAATGACAAATAATAAATAGATAAAAACTAAAACATAAATAATAATAGCTGTCATGTAAACAAATAAATAAATGAATGAAATGATCCAAAAAATTATGAAAATATAAAAGATATATATATATATATGTACAAAATTATGAAAATATGAAGAACATATGTATGTACACATATTTTAAAGCTATTTTACGTGAAAATATATGTAAGTATGTATGCACGTAAATATGAATTAAATTATACATATATGTGTATATATAAAATTATGAAATATGTAAAAACATGTATATATAAAAGTATGTATATATATGTATACTTTATATATTTATAAAAAAAAGAAATATGTACGTATAAATATATATATACTTATAAAAATTTAGAAAATATGTATATAGATATGTATAAAAATTATGAAATATATATAGGTACGTATATGTTTATATAGATAGATTATAAATATATATATATATTATAAAATCACATGTATGTGTATATATATATATAAGTAATTAAAATAATAATAATAATACTATAATAAGATAAATATATTTAAAATTTACATAAATAAGTATAAATGGAAATATGATGATAATAACAATAATATTAAAAATAATAATAATAATAATAGTACTAACTTAATTGGTTTAATAATAAAATAAAAATAGAAAAGGACTAAAATAAAAAAACAAAGCAACATTTGGGGGCGAAATCGAAAACAAATAAAGAAGAAAGGATCAGCTTGAACGCGTGGAAAACTAGGAGGGGCAAATGGGAAATAATCTCATTCTTGCAAAACGCAGAGTTCCAGTAGGGAATAAATTGAAAACGCAAAAACAATCCGGGGTAAAATTAAAAGCAATAAAAATACTTGATTATAAAACCATTATAAAGCGGAAGGGCTAAAGGTACAATTAGCCCTTCTGAATAAAAACAAGCTGATCTTGACCTGGAGCGGGTCAGTTCTCGAGTCGGCCTCGAAACGATGCCATTTTGGGGCTTCTGAGCACCAGCCAAAACGACGTCATTTTATCACCTTTATATAAGTTAAAATTTTTCTAAAAAAATCATTTTCCCTTCTTTTCTCCAAAAAATTTCTGAAAATGCTCTCAATTCCTCTCCCCCTCTCCGGGCACTGCCCAAAATCTGGCAATGTGACCGCCGTCGATGCCGTCGCGCCAGCCACCGTACACGGTGGCCGAAAAATTCAGAAAGGTATTTTTTTTACTTCTATATGTTATATATATATATGTATAGTTTAAAAATAAAAGAAAAATAAAAAAATCAAATACAAATAGTCCAAAAAAACCAAAAGCAAAGAAAAAATAAAAATAAAAAGAAGGACCTTTCGTATTTTTCTTATTTTTGATCTACTTTTTTTGCTGATTTGCTTGAATCCTTTGCTATCTTCAGTCTGCTACACTGCAACCTCAGTGAGATAAGACTTGTAGCTTCAACTTGGTTTACTGTATCTTTAAGAAAATAAAGTCTGATGCGATCTACTCTACTACAACTTCAGAGAGATAAGATCCATCATTTTAATCCCCTCCACTGCAACTTCAGGGAGATAGGATTGGTAACTTCAATCTGCTCCACTGCAACTTAAGGGAGATAAGATTTGTTGGCTTTAATCTACTCCACTACAACTTCAGGGAGATAAGATTTGCCATCTTCGATCTACTTCGTTGCCAATACAGGAAGACAAGACCTGATGCTTTCAGTCTTAACGCTAGGGAGATAAGATTCGTTGTTTTTCGATCTGCTTCGCTGCTAGTACAGGAAGGCAAGATCTGTTATCTTCAGTTTGCTTTGCTGCAAACTATGGTATCTTCGATCTGCTTCGCTGTCAGTACAAGAAGGCAAGATCTGCTATCTTAAGTCTGCTCCACTGTCAGTACAGGAAGGTAAGGCTGGTGTCTTCGATCTGCTTCGCTGCCAGTACAGGAAGGCAAGATCTGCTATCTTTGATCTACTTCGCTGCCAATACAGGAAGACAAGATCTGCTATCTTCGATCTACTTCACTACCAATACAGGAAGACAAGATCTGCTATCTTCAATCTACTTCGCTGCCAATACAGGAAGACAAGTTCTGCTATCTTCGATCTACTTCGCTGCCAATATAGGAAGACAAGATTTGCTATCTTCGATCTACTTCGCTGCCAATACAGGAAGATAAGATCTACTATCTTCAGTATGCTCCGCTGCCAATACAGAAAGACAATATCTGCTATCTTCAGTCTGCTCCACTGCCAGTACAGGGAGGCAAGGCTGAAATCTTTGACCTACTCCACTGCTGCTCAGGGAGATAATGCTAGTGGCTTAAATCTGCTTCCCCACTACCTTGGGAAGATAAGATTCACCATCTTCGATCTACTCCACTACTACTTAGGGAGATAAGATTGCAATCTTCAACCTACTCCACTGCTGCTCAGGGAGATAAGGTTGGTGCTTCCGATCTGCTTCACTACCAATACAGGAAGGCAAGATCTGCTATCTTCACCGATCTGTTCTGTGGGGAACATGACCTGTATATTATATTTTATGAACCTAATCGTGCCTAGTGATTAGGATGACATGATCAGAATGAATCAAATGCTCCTAACTAGACGCGTATGAATGACATTTGGATGAATGCAGAATGTCATGAAAATGATCCCTCAATGTTTGAGTTGTTATTGCTCGTTCTTCATGAAGGCTTCATTACCAATACGTCAGGATGCTATCTTGCTCAGTAGGTAACACTAATCTCTTACTTAACCGGATTGCCCCCACTGTAATCTTCAAACTTCAATCTGTTGTAATCTTCAAGGTTAAGTCCACTGTAATTTTGGGACATAAAATTTAAACTATCTTCCTCCTACTGTAATTTAGGAGTATAAGATCTAGCTCTTTCTCATGGTGTCATACCGAATGCCTATGCATCAATGAAGAATTTTTCCCAGATGACATCTTCTTATTAATTGGTGAACATCGCTTATTTGTTCATTGAAGCTTTGACGCCAACATGATATCCTGTCATTTTGTTCAATCAATGTTTGGACAACAAAATCTGAAAGGATAGTATTAACTTAGACTCTTCCTTCTTAGATATTTCAATCTTTAATCTTGGTGTGTTCTAAACAATTGTCCTGTTTGAGGTTCCTATATTATCTAGAAACTTCTAGAGTAATATGTAAAACTTCCATTGTGAGGGTATTATTAGTCTATTAATCATTATTCCAATGCAACATGCTTGCAAAAGATCATAATGATAGATAAAATATAATTGATTCGGGAGCATAGCTCGAAATGAGTAAATTATCAAGAATAAAAGAGGAATTGATTGGAACACATATCTTGAAAAAGAATGAAGTATTCCAAGAACAACAAATTCAATGTATAAATAGTATGAAGGTTAGGTGCCCCAGATATCGCAGCTTGAACTTCTCTGCACAAACTTTCTGAAGACCTTTCTGAGTTTGACATGTGTTTAAAAGATCTACATTACTTTGTCGATGCCCCAAGATGTTGCTTACCATTTCCTGTTGATTCAGGTATAGTAAGATCATCATATGCCCCAATTTAATCAAAATTTGAGCTGCTCCGATCACCTCATGTTCCATTCTAATCAAAATTTGAGTCGCCCTTTTCGGGTTTTCAACTTAAATCCCTTTTGGTTTCAAGGAGCCCTTTGTGGGTTTTCACCTTGGCCTCTCCCTTTTATTTTTTCATTTTTCTTCTTCTTCTTCTTCTTCTTCTTCTTCTTCTTCTTCTTCTTCTTCTTCTTTTTTGATGCACTGTTCACTTTGGGGCGACATGGTATTATTCCTAGATAGACTGCCAACTTCTAATATCGTGCTCTTGTTCAAATTTAGTGCATTGTCAGATATGATCCTTTTTGGCATTCCATACTGAAATATGTTTTTTCAAGGATTTGTTGACTGTCGACTTCGTGACATTGGCATATGAAGCAGCTTCCACCCATTTAGTGAAGTAATCGACGGCTACAAAGATGAATTGTTAACTGCCAGAAACTTTTGGCAAGATCGACTCAATGACATCCATGCCCCACATAGGGAGTAGTCATGGATTCTATTGATTCTTTGTAAGGTAGGATCTGATTTCCATCTTGTTCTATCCTCCTCAATAAGTCCGGAGATAGGTTACAATCTATGTCATCTTCAAAGTCATAAGATCCCTCTAAACACATGTCTCGCTCAAAAGGAGATTCCGAGTCTGTAGCAGTGTCACTCATGTGATTGATATTCAGGACCCTATTGTAGGTACAAAAGAATATATGAAATTATGTACAATATGATCATGAATGAATGAAATAATGATTTGGAAGGAAATCTAAAAGAGCGAAAGAATCAACAATAATTATTCGTAAAGAATGAAAGAATATTGGCTCAAAAATGATCGTAAAGATGCATTTCATTGAGATAACGACATTCAGACATGAGCCTATTTCACAAAAGAGTTCTTATTGCCTCTAGGCTAAAAGCAACAAGTTTGTTATGAATATTACTCTAAGTAGGCTCTAAATACTACAGGGATTTCTTCTGCAGTCCAATTATTTAGAACATCCAGGTTTATAAGGGCGAATATCTAATAAGGTCTCTTCTTCAATAACATTGATGTGAACATTTCCCAACTTCTTCATGCATTGTATTCACTCCATTATCAATCATGATTGGGTAGTGAATTTTCTGCACTAGATAAATCATCCAATTTGACAATGCCCATACTGATAAGCCTTTCAACCACTTTTTTAAAGGCAATGCAATTTTCTATAAAATGCCCCGTAATTCCCGCATGGTAATCACATTGTGCATTCACGTCGTACCATTTGGGGTACAGAGGTTGTGGGGGTTTTGAGTAGAAAGGGGCTACTACATGCGCATCAAATAGATTCTGATATAACTCCTTATATATCACCGGGATGGGTGTAAACTGGAGTCTTTCTGTGTTTGGCCTCGAGTTAGATTCTTGCTTTGAGGGGCCTTGATAGCTAGCTGCTACCATCCTTGGCTAGCCTATAGTGACTGATTTTGAATACCCTTTATTATACAAGCTCAGGTTGCTCACTTCATTTTCTTTGTGCTTTGGGGTTGATCTTTGGGCACTTTCCCCCACATCTATCTTCCCACTTCTTATAGCGTTTTCAATCATCTCGCCAGACATCACTACATCTGAGAAGCTCATGGTAGCACTTCCTAACATATGGTTAATGAACGGTGCTTTCAGAGTGTTGATGAAAAGCATCGTGGTTTCTTTCTCCAAAAGAGGTGGCTGAACTTGTGTCGCTACCTCCTTCCATATTTGGGCATATTGTCTGAAGCTCTCACCTGGCTTCTTTTCCATATTCTGCAGTGTAATTCTGTTAGGTGTCATATATGTTTCATGGCTGTATTGCTTCATAAAAGCCTGTGCCAAGTCCTTCTATGAATGGATGTCGGCACGGCTCAACTGGTTGTACCATTTAGCAGCTAACCCGATCAAACTATCATGGAAGCAAAGAATTAACAATTGATCATTTTTGATGTATCCCGTCATCCTTCGACAGAACTAGTCCCATTATACTTCTCAAACTCTGACATTTTAAATTTGGGAGGGAGCACCAAATCAGGTACCAAGCTCAAATCTTTAGCGTCCATTCCTTGATGGTAATCAACATTTTCCATGGCTTTAAACTTCTCATCTAGCCACCTACACCGGTCTTCTAGTTGTTTTGGAAGGTCTGCTCTTGCCTTCTCTATTTTTGCTACGTCGTCGAGATCAAGAACCACGAGATTGGTAGGATTATCCCCGGGATTAGAACCCGAGCCTATTAGAAAGTTCATCGACACTGGGACACTGACTTTGTATTGGAATCTAATGGTGATAGGTACCCTCTGTGGGTGCACCTCTGGTTGCGCCTGGATATTAGTTGGGGTGAAACCTGGAGGATAGGCAAGGTCTTCGTGATCATCCCCAGAATTTACCACAAGGCTCTTCCCCTTATCATGCCTCCCAGCCATTAACTGCTTTAAATGACTCAATAAATCTCTTTGGGATTCTTCCATGTCCTGCTGCATTTTAGCTCATTTTTCTTGCATCTGATCTTGCATCTCCTTTTGCAATTGTTCTAATCTTTCTAATCTCTGATCCATTGCTTTTGTTTTGCGACGGGTACCTTAGTGATATCTAGTTGGTAGATTTTTGTTGGTTTCCAGGGTAACTAAAATAATTTTACCTAATTAGGGTCACTTTGTGAAAATCTAATGCATATGATGCAATGTAATGCAAATGCATGGAATGAATGCAAAAAGAAAGAGAGGCATTGATTCTGAATTCAACTCCATTAGAATAACTATTCTAGAAGACAAATTTCTTTACATAAAGCGGATTACATATGCAGCTTTGCCCTCATATTCCAAGCAAAGACATCGATCTTTTTCTTCATATACAGATGCTAGGATCAAATCTTGTGGATTTTACAAAATCTATCTCTACTATCTCCTTTTTATTTGATCTGAGCCACGACCCATTGCTTCCCCACGATGCTCTTTAGTTTCGTAATAGCTCTCAAATAATCTTTGTCGATTTGAATCCTCAGGCAGCTAAGTATAGTCGTATATTCCTCCATGAACTTCCAGCCTTCTCTCGTTGTGTTTAATCAGTCTATATTCGGGCAGTCGCATTATATTCCACTTTATCAAAAAATTCGTTTTCCATGACAAGCTTTTCTATTTAGCAATCAAATTTGAATCAACACCTCTTTTCTATGATGAAAATGCAAAGCAATAATAAACAAAACAAAACAAAACAAAACGGGTTAGTACAAAGCAAAAGTAAGCAAGAAAGGAACAAAAAGAGCACCTATTCGGGTGACCACTAGGGTTTGGTGTGGTTCTACTTAGGGTGGGCTCCAAAGGTCTTCTACATGTGGTCTGGTTCTAAAGCAAAGGTACCCAAACCAGTAGATCCCTCGATCCTCACCCATTATAGGCTTATACGGACTGAGTTCAGTTTAGGGGAATACATTTCCCTATGGCTGCACGGAGATAAAAATCTCACGAAGACATAAGTACGGATGTATCCCGAAAGCGATCCACTATCCTGCACGGAGGTGAAAACCTCACGAAGGAGTAGCTTCTCACTCCCACTTAAGAGGGTATGACCCGCGGTCATGCAATGCAATGTGCAAAAATATCAAAAGGCTTGAACCAAAAAAGTAAACATATTAAAGACCACAAAAATGACGGACAAAATGCAACGAAAGGATCGTACATTTAAACCAAATTTTCAATTTTCGACAAAAGATAAAAATTAATCAACACGTGGCTTGACTCTCTTATTTTGCATCCCCAATGAAGTCACCAAGCTGTTGACACCATTTTTTGATGAAAACAGGGTCGACTTGAATTTGAAAATGAAAACGAAAAGACGGGAGTCGCCACCAATCCTTTTTGATGAGGTGTGATCAGATAACTTCAAAAAGTGGTTGTTTTTAATAAACGATTTGATTTTATTAAAACAACGATTATGGTCCACGAAATTTAGAAAATAGGTTCGGGAGTCGGTTACGTATGAGGAAGGATTAGCACCCTCGTAACGCCCAAAATTGGTGCCTAATTGATTAGCTAATGTCTTGATGTAAAGAATTGAAAACTTTGAAGAATTTTAAAAATGCGATCCTTGTGTTAAAATGTTGAAAATTTTGGGAAAAGAAACATATTTCACGTTAATCAAGAAAGAGAATCATATCCAGTAAGTTAGGACGCAATGTCTCGAATTCCAGAAACGTGAACAAATGCTAAAAATTTACTTATTTAAAAGATATTTAGCGATCTCGGGATTTGAAAAAAGATCGTGTCCTAACTTACTAGTCATGATCCCTTTTTTAAATCCGAGATAGCTAAATATCTTTTAAATAAGTAAATTTTTAGCATTCATTCACGTTTTAGGAATTCGAGACATTGTGTCCTAACTTACTAGATATGATTCTCTTTCTCGATTAACGTGAAATATACTTCTTTTCCCAAAATTTTCAACATTTTAACACAAGGATCGTATTTTTAAAATTCTTCAAAGTTTTCAATCCTCGACATCAATCAATTAGGTACCAATTTTGTGCATTACGAGGGTGCTAATCCTTCCTCGTACGTAACTGACTCTCGAACCTGTTTTCTAAATTTCGTGGACCATAATCGTTTTTTTAATAAAATCAAATCGTTTTTTAAAAACAACCACTTTTCGAGGTGATCCGATCACACCTCATCAAAAAGGATTGGTGGCGACTCTCGCTTTTTCGTTTTCATTTTCAAATCCAAGTCGACCCCGTTTTCATCAAAAAATGGTGTCAACACTAATGATTGTCAACGTTTTGCACTGACAAAAACAATTCACCGAGCATTGAATAGAGCATAGCAAGAATACCAATTTCTATAAAGAACTTCTATAGTAATTTTTCATAAAACAATCTAGGAATATTAGAAGATAGAGAATAGAATTTGATAACAAATTAAAAAGAGAACAAAACCAAAAAAAAGAGTTAGATCATTACATGATTCCTCAATATTTCTCGAAACCGAATCTTTACTATTATCAAGTTGAGTTTCATGGTCTTAAACGACATCTAGAATTGGTATTATAGAGGCTTATAAAATTGACCCTAATGCCATTTTTTATTTAGAAGAAAACAAAATATACCACAAATTTTTTTCAAACTCAAATCAAAATTTCATTACCTATAAATTATTTTTCAAAACCCAAATTGTAAAAATAAATTATATTCGGAATTTTATCATTTCTTACAATGTAAAAGTTATGTCAAGAAATAGAACAGGTAAAAAATAGAGATCAAATAATTTTGCTTAATATTTTTCTTTTCTATGTTTTTTTAAAGAATGGGTATTAAATATTTTGATACAGATAATATAGAGAAATTTTGGAGGGTTTAAAAAATTTACCCCTAATGTAACAACCCGGTTTGACTTTAATCGGAATAGTGGTTTCGGGACCACAAATCCGAATTAGAAAAATATTTTTATATTTTTTTCTGTGTTTATTATGTGTGAATTTACTAGTGTGAAAATTTCGTGCTTTAATTTCACCGTTTGAGTGTCCGATTAAATAAAAGGATTAAATCGCATAAAATGAAAATTTAAGGGTTAAATCTAAAAGCACCCAATTGTTGTTGTCTTTCAAAAATAGGGGTTTTAAATGGAAATTAAGCCATTTAGATGATAGTGGGTGGCAATGGTCAACATTGCCCTTATATTATATGTTTTATAATTTATTTATTTAAGGTTAAATTTGTAAACTAAAATTTATGCTAATATATGTTAAATTAAAACATAAAAAAAGGTCATTTTTCATCTTTCTTGGCTGGATATAGCAAGGAAAGAATTCATCCATGCTTGTTAAAGTTTCGGCACAAAACTAGCTTGATTAAAGGTATGTTTTACTTCGCTTTTTGATAATTTTTACGTTTTTGAGATCGTTGCTTTGTGTTCTTCAAAACCCATATCTCAATTTTGTGAATTGTGGATGATTTTTAAATGTGCCATTGATGAATGCTTGAGTTTTATGATGTTAGTAGGTCAAATATGAAATATATTTGTTAGATTAATATGTTTTGTATTGGAATTTTTAGTGAAATTGAGTAAATAGGGCTAAATTGTGAAATTAAATTTTTGGGGGACTAAAGTGTGAAATAAATGCAATGTGTGGACTTGTATGAGAACCATGAATATTCGGCCCTTGTGTGGTATGGGCAAATTTTGTGTAAATTGTGTTTTATGCAATAAGGAGTAAATTGCAAAAAGTGTGAATATTAGGGGCAAAATAGTAATTTTCCAAATTATGTGTTTTTGGATTAAATTGAATGTGTTAATAAATAAATTATCTTATTTTGAATATATTTAGATCGAGAACCAAAGAAATCGGAGTTAGATCGGGGAAAAGCCAAATTAGTCGAATAATCGTCTGACTTCGATTTTCCATCGTCCGAGGTAAGTCTATTAGCAATTAAAAGTTATTAAATTAATATTTATACATGTATACTAATTGTATTATGTGTTGAGCTATAATTAAAAGTATATTGATTGAATAAATTTTGAAGTATGGATGATATTTATATATATAGCATGTTCGAATATACAAGTAAAATCTTGTATAGATTTATGGTTGAAATAAAGGTAAAAAATGTATAAAAGTATAGTTGATATTCGAATAAGCATGTATATATATATATATATGTAAATCGCTTGTATTGAATTTAGGTAAGAAAGATATATATGCATATGTTAGATTCGAATATATATATGTAAATACATGAACAAGTCTTGAAATTAGATAAAGGTATGAGTATGTATATATATATGTATATAATGCTAGAATATATTTACATATATATAAAAGTTATTGAAATTAGTTAAAGTATGAATGTTGCATAGGTATAAATTCTTGATTTTAATCAAAGGTATGTATAATATATATATGGTGCGAATATATATATATAGGTATATACATGTATAAACTCTTGGATTTATTTAAAGTTATGTAACCCATGATTGTATGAGAAGTTTCGAATAGATATGTATATGTGAATTGTAATTTATATGTATATGTTCTTGTAATAAATTTTAAGTATGAGTGTGATATATATATATGCATATGTGTGAGGTTCGAATATGTAGTTATACATATATATATTTACATACAGGTATAATTTCTTGTATTGAAATTAGGTATGGAATTATATATTGATATATATATATGGTCGAATGTATATGTATGTATATATGTTTAAGGTTTGCATTGGATTAAAAGTATAAATTGTATATGCTTGTATGATTCGAACAGGGATTAAAAATTTTCTTGGGATAGAGTTGAGGATGTGAATTATACATAAATGTTATGAACGTGTGTTGCTATTAAGAAATATACGAGAAATCATCCTTGTATATGTGAAATTGAAATTTTAAGGCTAAGCGCCTAGCAGGCTAAATGCCGGTGAATTTTTCAGACCATAAATCTAGCAGGCTAAGTGCCGGTGATCTGAATCAGGTTGTAAACCTAGCAGGCTAAGTGCCGGTGATTTGAATCAGGCTATAAGCCTAGCAGGCTAAGTACCGGTGAATATGTTAAATTAAGTGATTATATGCATTTGATATATAAAAATATATAATTGATTTTGGGTTATATATATAATGAATAAGTATATGAAAATTTATTTATATGTATTCGATGAGCTTATAAATGTTTCAATGTATAAGTTTAGTGAATAGGCATATATACATTGGTTGATATGAAAATTGTTGAATATACTTGTACGAAATCGGCACATATGGATTAGAAGTATAAATGTGCACATGATTCATGTAGTTTATAAGTGGAAGTATAAGTTTTTGACATATGTTTTTGAAAGATCATAAACAAGCATTGAATGAAATGCAAATGATAAGTATATTTGGAATATATATATGCAATTAATGATTATGTATGTAACTTGATTTTTAGGTATATAATGATTATACATATGATCGTTTATATATATTTTGGTTATGCTATAAAAGCTTACTTTGATTGTTTTTGTTCATTTGTTTTATAGATTTTGGAGACGCGTTACGAGCTCGGGGATCATCAGCATAGTCTATCACACTATCGACTTCTTTTGGTATTTTGTTAATAGTTTGAATTTGATCTTATGGCATGTATAGGTTTGAGTATGATTTTGGTTAGATTTGGATTGTATATATATATAGCAATGCGAAAATGGTTTAATTTCTATGTTTCTGATCAGTTTGGTTTTAAAAATGGTTGTGTTTGTTCGGTAATACCTCGTAACCCTAATTCGGCGAAGGATACGGGTTAGGGTTGTTACATTTTATTGGTATCAGAGCTACGGTTTAGTCGATTCTCGGACTAACGTAGTGTGTATGAGTCTAGCTATACATGCCATAATTTTTTTACTGAGACAGTGTGATGACTACTGAAATCTAAAAATGTGTTTTCGTATAGTAATGGATCCCGAACGAGCCGTAGCCGATGATGTTGAGAGTATAGCGCCTACTCCCGCACAAGGGACAGAGCCGGTAGATTCTCGACCGACCTCGAGTAACCAGGAGGGAGAGGCTAAACAAGCCTTTTACCAAATGATGAATGACCGGTTTACTCAATATGTCCGAACAAATCCGGTTGTACAACGACCTCCACCCCTGACTAATCCATCTTCGGTTCCTGTTATACCTCAAGTAAGTGATCCGATGAGATTACTTAAACCTCCTGTTGATAAAATTTGAAAACACGGGGCCGAAGAGTTCAGAGCTACTGATGATGACGACGTTGAGCGAGCTGAATTCTAGCTAAATAATACTATTTGAGTATTTGATGAGTTATCTTGCACCCCTGACGAGTGCTTGAAATGTGCCATATCCTTGCTACGGGACACTGCATATCACTGGTGGAATACACTAGTATCGGTGGTTCCAAAAGAGCGAGTGACCTGGGAATTCTTTCAGACTGAATTACGTAAGAAATATATTAGCTAGAGATTCATTGATCAGAAATGTAAGGAATTTCTTGAATTGAAACAGGGTCAGATGACACTGACAGAATATGAGCGAAAATTTGTGAGACTCGGTAGATATGCTCGAGAGTGTGTTTCGACTGAAGCTATTATGTATAAAAGATTTGAAGATGGGCTGAATGAAGATATTAAACTGTTAGTTGGCATACTTGAGATAAAGGAGTTCGTAGTACTTGTTGAACGAGCTTGTAAAGCCGAGGAGCTCAGGAAAGAGAAGAGAAAAGCTGACTATGAAGCTCGAGATTCCCGTAAAAGATCATTTAGTAAATCGTTCTAGTCGGCCTCAAGGAAATCCAGAGAGGATCATAACCGATCTAAAGCTACTGCAGGGTTTCCTAAGCATGATCGAGATCAACCCCCTGTGAGTTCGCGGGCTACTTCAGTTGCTAGTGTTGGTAGTGTTCGACAAAATAGATCAGAATGCAAGCATTATGGGAAATGGCATCCTGGAGATTGCAGATTACATGATCGGTCTTGCTTTAAGTGTGGTTCAAAGGATCATTTCATTCGAGAGTGTCCGATGGTAGCTTATCAAAATACTGTGCAGAATACCAGACCAAGTAATGTGTCAGTACAGGGTAGACTGCCAAGACATTTGGGTAATGTAAGTGGTAGTCAGAGAGGGACAAAGGACACAGCAGTTCGATCTGAGGCTCGTGCACCTGCCAGAGCATATGTTATCCGAGCTCGAGAGGAGGCTTCTTCTCCAGATGTTATTACTGGTACTTTCACTCTTTATAATACTAATGTTATTGCGTTGATTGATCCTGGTTTGACTCATTCATATGTGTGTGAGACCTTAGTATTCAGTAAGACTCTACCTGTTGAGTCTACTAAGTTTGTAATTAAAGTATCAAACCCCTTGGGCCGGTGTGTGTTGGTTGACAAAGTGTGTAAGAATTGTCCGTTGATGATTCGAGATTTGTGTTTTATGGCTGATTTGATGTTGTTGCCATTTGACGAGTTCGACATAATTTTAGGTATGGACTGGTTGACTTTACACGATACTGTGGTTAACTGCAAAAGGAAGACTATTGATTTAAGATGCCTGAATGATGAGATTATTCGATTGAATCTAATGATCTGAATGATTTATCGGCAGTGATATCCTCTATGTTGGCTCAGAAGTATGTGAGAAAAGGTTGTGAAGCTTATCTTGCATATGTTCTTGATAGTAAAGTGATAGAAAAGAAGATTGAATCAGTACCTATTGTATGTGAGTATCCAAATGTGTTCCCTGAAGAATTACCGGGTTTACCACCTATTCGAGAAGTAGAGTTTGGTATTGAGTTAGTACTGGGGACGACTCCAATTTTGATAGCTCCGTACCGTATGGCACCGACCGAATTAAAAGAATTGAAAGCACAGTTGCAGGAGTTGACTGATAAAGGTTGTGCACGACCGAGTTTCTCTCCTTGGGGGGCACCAGTTCTATTTGTGAGAAAGAAAGATGGAACGATGAGAATGTGCATTGATTATCGACAACTCAATAAGGTGACTATAAAGAATAAGTATCCGTTACCACGGATTGATGATTTGTTTGATCAATTGAAAGGGGCTACTGTGTTCTCGAAGATAGATTTGAGATCAGGCTACTATCAATTATGAGTTAAAGACTCTGATGTGCCAAAGACTGCTTTTCGAACGAGGTACGGACATTATGAGTTTCTTGTTATGCCTTTTGGACTTACTAATGCACCTGCTGTTTTCATGGATTTGATGAATCGGATCTTTAGACAGTATCTGGATCGGTTTGTGGTAGTATTTATAGATGACATTTTGATCTACTCTCGTGACGAAACTGAGCATGCCGAACATCTGAGACTTGTGTTACAAACTTTGCGAGATAAACAGTTGTATGCAAAGTTTAGTAAATGTGAGTTCTGGTTACGGGAAGTCAGTTTTCTGGGCCATGTTGTATCAGTATCGGGTATACGGGTTGATCCGAGTAAAATTTCAGCTATACTTGATTGGAAACCTCCGAAAAATGTCTCAGAAGTTCGAAGCTTTCTGGGGCTCGTTGGTTATTATAGACGGTTCGTGAAAGGGTTCTCTATGATTGCGACCCCGATGACAAAGTTATTACGAAAAGATGTTAAGTTTGAGTGGTCAGAAAAGTGTCAAGAGAGCTTTAATCAGTTAAAAGTTCTTTTGACTGAAGCTCCAGTCTTAGTTCAGCCAGAATCGGGTAAAGAGTTTGTTATCTATAGTGATGCATCTTTAAATGGTTTGGGCTGTGTTTTGATGCAGGAAGGCAAAGTTGTAGCCTATGCCTTGAGGCAGTTAAAGCCGCATAAAAAGAACTATCCAACGCACGATCTGGAATGAGCCGCTATTGTATTTGCGTTGAAAATATGGCGCCACTATCTGTTTGGTGAAAAATGTCATGTTTATTCTGATCACAAAAGCCTGAAGTATTTGATGACTCAGAAGGATCTGAATTTGAGACAGCGCCGATGGTTAGAATTGCTAAAAGATTACAAGCTTGTGATTGACTATCATCCGGGAAAGGCTAATGTTGTTGCTGATGCCCTAAGTCGAAAATCACTGTTTGCTTTGCCTGCAATGAATGCGTATATGGCTATGTCTGATGATGGTGCGATAGTAGCTGAGTTGAAAGCAAAATCGTTATTTGTTCAACATATTTGTGAAGCTCAGAAAGTCGATAATGATTTAATTGCAAAACGAACTCAGTGTGACTTAAATGTTGATTCAGAGTTTCTAGTTGATGCTGAGGATTGTTTGAGATTTAGAAACCGATTATGTGTTCCGAAAAATTCGGAGTTAATTCAAATAATTTTGAATGAAGCTCATAATAGTCGATTTTCAGTTCATCCGGGTAGCACGAAAATGTATAACGATCTGAAACAGCATTATTGGTGGCATGGTATGAAACGAGACATTTCTAACTTTGTTTCGAAATGTTTAATATGTCAACAAGTAAAAGCCGAGCATCAAGTACCATCTGGATTGCTTCAGCCGATCATGATACCTGAATGGAAATGGGATCGAGTTACGATGGATTTTGTATCCGGTTTACCGTTGACACAGAGCAAGAAAGATGCAATTTGGGTTATTGTTGATAGGTTGACCAAATCGGCACACTTTATTTCGATTCACACGGATTTCCCACTCGATAAACTTGCTGAATTGTATGTTTCTCAAATTGTGAGATTGCATGGTGTGCCTATTTCTATTGTTTCAGACAGAGATCCGAGATTCACATCGCGGTTTTGGAAGAAACTACAAGATGCTTTAGGTACGAAACTACATTTTAGCACAGCTTTCCATCCGCAGACAGATGGTCAATCCGAACGAATCATTCAGATACTTGAGGATATGTTGAGATGTTGCATTCTCGAGTTTGAAGGTACGTGGGAACGATACTTACCTTTGATTGAATTTGCTTATAATAATAACTTTCAATCTAGTATCAAAATGGCACCTTACGAGGCTTTATATGGTCGTAAATGTCGTACACCATTGTATTGGACCGAGCTCAGTGAAAATAAGATACACGGGGTTGATTTGATTAAAGAGACTGAACAGAAAGTGAAAGTGATTTGGGATAAGTCTGAAATCAGCATCGGATCGTCAGAAATCTTATGCGGATTTGAAAAGAAAGGATATAGAATTTCAGATCGGAGATAAAGTGTTTTTGAAAGTCTCACCGTGGAAGAAAATACTCAGATTCGGTCGTAAAGGCAAATTGAGTCCGAGATTCATTGGACCGTATGAAATTATAGAGCGTGTTGGACCGGTTGCTTATAGATTGACGTTACCGCCTGAGTTAGAAAAGATTCATAATGTATTGCATGTTTCGATGCTCCGTAGATACCGATCTGATCCTTCACACGTGATTAGTCCGATGGAGATTGAATTAACTCTGATATGTCATATGAAGAAGAACCGATTAGCATTCTGGCTTGTGAGATCAAAGAATTACGAAATAAGAAAATTCCGTTAGTTAAAGTATTGTGGCATAAACATGGAGTTGAAGAAGCAACTTGGGAGTCAGAAGATATAATGGAAGAGCGTTATCCAAACCTCTTCACCGGTAAGATTTTCGAGGACGAAAATCCCAAAGGGGGGAGAGTTGTAACAACCCGGTTTGACTTTAATCGGAATAGTGGTTTCGGGACCACAAATCCGAATTAGAAAAATATTTTTATATTATTTTCTGTGTTTATTATGTGTGAATTTACTAGTGTGAAAATTTCGTGCTTTAATTTCGCCGTTTGAGTGTCCGATTACATAAAAGGATTAAATCGCATAAAATGAAAATTTAAGGGTTAAATCTAAAAGCACCCAATTGTTGTTGTCTTTCAAAAATAGGGGTTTTAAATGGAAATTAAGCCATTTAGATGATAGTGGGTGGCAATGGTCAACATTGCCCTTATATTATATGTTTTATAATTTATTTATTTAAGGTTAAATTTGTAAACTAAAATTTATGCTAATATATGTTAAATTAAAACATAAAAAAAAGGTCATTTTTCATCTTTCTTGGCCGAATATAGAAAAGAAAGAATTCATCCATGCTTGTTAAAGTTTCGGCACAAAACTAGCTTGATTAAAGGTATGTTTTACTTCGGTTTTTGATAATTTTTACGTTTTTGAGATCGTTGCTTTGTGTTCTTCAAAACCCATATCTTAATTTTGTGAATTGTGGATGATTTTTAAATGTGCCATTGATGAATGCTTGAGTTTTATGATGTTAGTAGGTCAAATATGAAATATATTTGTTAGATTAATATGTTTTGTATTGGAATTTTTAGTGAAATTGAGTAAATAGGGCTAAATTGTGAAATTAAATTTTTGGGGGACTAAAGTGTGAAATAAATGCAATGTGTGGACTTGTATGAGAACCATGAATATTCGGCCCTTGTGTGGTATGGGCAAATTTTGTGTAAATTGTGTTTTATGCAATAAGGAGTAAATTGCAAAAAGTGTGAATATTAGGGGCAAAATAGTAATTTTCCAAATTATGTGTTTTTGGATTAAATTGAATGTGTTAATAAATAAATTATCTTATTTTAAATATATTTAGATCGAGAACCAAAGAAATCGGAGTTAGATCGGGGAAAAGCCAAATTAGTCGAATAATCGTCTGACTTCGATTTTCCATCGTCCGAGGTAAGTCTATTAGCAATTAAAAGTTATTAAATTAATATTTATACATGTATACTAATTGTATTATGTGTTGAGCTATAATTAAAAGTATATTGATTGAATAAATTTTGAAGTATGGATGATATTTATATATATATAGCATGTTCGAATATACAAGTAAAATCTTGTATAGATTTATGGTTGAAATAAAGGTAAGAAATGTATAAAAGTATAGTTGATATTCAAATAAGCATGTATATATATATGTAAATCGCTTGTATTGAATTTAGGTAAGAAAGATATATATGCATATGTTAGATTCGAATATATATATGTAAATACATGAACAAGTCTTGAAATTAGATAAAGGTATGAGTATGTATATATATATGTATATAATGCTAGAATATATTTACATATATATAAAAGTTATTGAAATTAGTTAAAGTATGAATGTTGCATAGGTATAAATTCTTGATTTTAATCAAAGGTATGTATAATATATATATATGGTGCGAATATATATATAGGTATATACATGTATAAACTCTTGGATTTATTTAAAGTTATGTAACCCATGATTGTATGAGAAGTTTCGAATAGATATGTATATGTGAATTGTAATTTATATGTATATGTTCTTGTAATAAATTTTAAGTATGAGTGTGATATATATATATGCATATGTGTGAGGTTCGAATATGTAGTTATACATATATATATTTACATACAGGTATAATTTCTTGTATTGAAATTAGGTATGGAATTATATATTGATATATATATGGTCGAATGTATATGTATGTATATATGTTTAAGGTTTGCATTGGATTAAAAGTATAAATTGTATATGCTTGTATGATTCGAACAGGGATTATAAATTTTCTTGGGATAGAGTTGACGATGTGAATTATACATAAATGTTATGAACGTGTGTTGCTATTAAGAAATATACGGGAAATCATCCTTGTATCTGTGAAATTGAAATTTTCAGGCTAAGCGCCTAGCAGGCTAAATGCCGGTGAATTTTTCAGACCATAAATCTAGCAGGCTAAGTGCCGGTGATCTGAATCAGGTTGTAAACCTAGCAGGCTAAGTGCCGGTGATCTGAATCAGGCTATAAGCCTAGCAGGCTAAGTACCGGTGAATATGTTAAATTAAGTGATTATATGCATTTGATATATAAAAATATATAATTGATTTTGGGTTATATATATAATGAATAAGTATATGAAAATTTATTTATATGTATTCGATGAGCTTATAAATGTTTCAATGTATAAGTTTAGTGAATAGGCATATATACATTGGTTGATATGAAAATTGTTGAATATACTTGTACGAAATCGGCACATATGGATTAGAAGTATAAATGTGCACATGATTCATGTAGTTTATAAGTGGAAATATAAGTTTTTGACATATGTTTTTGAAAGATCATAAACAAGCATTCAATGAAATGCAAATGATAAGTACATTTGGAATATATATATGCAATTAATGATTATGTATGTAACTTGATTTTTAGGTATATAATGATTATACATATGATCGTTTATATATATTTTGGTTATGCTATAAAAGCTTACTTTGATTGTTTTTGTTCATTTGTTTTATAGATTTTGGAGACGCGTTACGAGCTCGGGGATCATCAGCATAGTCTATCACACTATCGACTTCTTTTGGTATTTTGTTAACAGTTTGAATTTGATCTTATGGCATGTATAGGTTTGAGTATGATTTTGGTTAGATTTGGATTGTATATATATATAGCAATGCGAAAATGGTTTAATTTCTATGTTTCTGATCAGTTTGGTTTTAAAAATGGTTGTGTTTGTTCGGTAATGCCTCGTAACCCTAATTCGGCGAAGGATACGGGTTAGGGTTGTTACACCTAATTTTCTCTCACTTTATTTATTTTTGAATTTTTATCTATTTTTATTTAATTTTATAATTTTATAATTTGATAAAATTTTTAAAATAATTTTAATTTTTTACTAATTTATATATTATCAAGATCAAATTGACAGAGAGTATAAAAATTGGGGACTAATGTAACCAACTCATTTTCTCAACTGTACACCAAACAACTCAAATCCACACTTTTTGAGTTGAAATTGAATTAACTTTAAGGGATAATTGTAACTATCTCATATTCTGGATAGGGGTGTTCATTCAGTTAACCGACCGGTTAACCGACCCGAAATAACATTAACCGAATTAACCGACCTTTCAAAATCTTTAACCGTTAACCGAACCAAAATTTTTTTCAAAAAAATTATCCGAACCAAAATTTTTTCGGTTAATTCGGTCGGTTAACCGAATTAACCGAAAATTATATGTTTTTTTATTTTTGGTTAAAAATTAACCGAATTACCCGAATTAACCGAATTACCCGAATTAACCGAATTACCCAAATTACTCGAATTAACCGAATTACCCGAATTAACCAAATTAACCAAATTGAATCACTACATAATTAAATTATTTTTAGACTTTTAGACTTTAGTTTTAGTCTTAGTTTTAAAATTTTATTTTTATTTATTAAATTATTTGTAATTTAATTTTATGATTGGGTTGGGTTGGGTTGAATACTTGAGTTTAGATTGGGTTTAGGTGAATAGTGGGCCTATTTATATATTATAATTTTATTTATTAATTTTTTCGGTTAACCGAAAAAATTCGGTTAACCGACCGGTTTCGAACCGAATTAACCGTTAACCGAAAAATCAAAAAATAATTAACCGACCCCCGACCGAAAAAATTCGGTTAACCGACCGATTAACCGAATTCGGTCGGTTAACCGAATTTTTTCGGTTTTACCCGAATTTTGCACACCCCTATTCTGGAGAGATACTGAATACGTATTGTAAGGTTTTAGCGTGGCTTCATTTCTCATGTTTCTTGATCGAAATGATAACCAGTCAAAAGCTAAACAGAGATTAGTTGAACATGAAATAAATCATACTTGATTGGATTATAAGAGTGAAATTTAATGGAAAAAGATAATAAGTGAAGAAGAGAGGGAACTAAAAGTCTAAAAGGGCAATTGCACCAAAATATAAAAAGAGAAAAACAATGACAGATTGCTTCAAATGCAATAGACACAAGAATGTGCTAAATTGCCTTTTTAAATTGAAAGTGTGTATTCATGTCGCAATTACAAATCTTTACATACACATCTCAAAGAATCAATTTCACATAATTTTACTCCTAGAATCGTGCTTAACAAGCAACCACTAAATTAGATTTTTCCAAAAATAGAATTTGTCAAATAAATTTCACATAATTTTACTCCTAGAATCGTGCTCAACAAGCAACCACTAAATTAGATTTTTCCAAAAATAGAATTTGTCAAAGTAAAAAATTTAATTTTTTTTGTCAGCCTAAAAATAATTCTGCAACTTTCAATTTAGCCTCCCGCTTGCTCTTTGTTCCAATTTAGTCCGATTTGTTTGTTTCTGAACTTTAGCACTCCAATTGTGTCCCTAATAAAATTTAAGTAAGAAATCACAAGTTTAGTAGCATCTTATTAAAAATTTTACCGAAATTAGGTACATTAAATATATAAAATTAACTTGCAATCAGATTTAGAACTAATTTATAATAACAAATGAAATTTAAACAAAAAAATACTAAAAAAATACAATTGTTTATCATTGTTTTATCTTCAATCCTGAGTTTGTGTCGTGTTTATTTGTGACACTAAATCAATAATATTTTTTATATACACAAAAATTTTGAATACATATATACTTATTAAAGTTTAAAGTGAAAAGTAAAAAGTAAAAATTGCTTTAGTTCAAAAGTAAATGAAAAATATTTATATGCATGGTGTCCTTGATTCAAATCTTGTTATGAATAAATTTTTATTGATTTATAAATATATAAAAAGACGAATACACCCTTATAATCAAATATCTTACTTTGCAAATATATTGTTGAATAACTAAATAAAGGAAATTATAATTCAATAGAATCCACTAACAATTTAAAAACAAAACAAAACCAAATTAGAAATACTATCAAGTTGAGTTTCATGTCTTTGAAGCACATCTAGAACTTATATGACAAAAGCTTATGAAATTGAACTTGATGCCATTTTTTAGTATCAAGAATAAAAAATATACCACCAAAATTTCTTTTTCAAACTCAATTCAAAATTTCATTACATTTAAATTATTTTTCAAAACTCAAATTGTAAAAAAAAATTATATTTAGAATTATTTCTTTTTTTATAATGTAAAAGTTATGTTAAGGAACAGAAGAGGTAAAAAACAGAAAATAAATGATTTTGCTTAATGTTTTTGTTTTCTATATTTCTTTTGAAGAATGGATATTAGATTTTTCGATATAGATAATAAAGAGAAATTTTAGAGGGTTTAAAAATATTTATTTCTTGTTGAAATGTTTATCTACTATTATTTAATTTTTAATTTTATAATATTCTAAAATTTTAAAACAATTTCAAATTTGGGTACAATGATAATTTGAATTTCTGCTATTTCTAAAAACGGTGAACACCCAATCAATAAACCACAATTTAGATTTACAAGTGTAACTTATGAAGGAATTTATATGTACTTGAATAGATTTATTCACGTCTTACAAACATCATATGTAAGAACAACTATATTTTTTTATAGGATGCCGACTAGTATATTTAATTTCAAGTTGTAACATATAATTAGGCATTCTTATACCATACTTTCCCATTATTATGTTGCTGCTGCTACTGATGTTGTTGTTACAATTGAGCACCAAGATGACGGCAAAACTTGTAAGTAATGTCCAGAATGAATGGAAAGGACATGGTAGATTAGTGAATTGTTACAGATTTAAAGAAGAATCAAATTGTAAATCAGCTGATAGATACAACTGCTGAGAATCAAATACCCAAAATGCCAACTATAATGGCAGAAGTAAAGGAAAAGTAAAAAAAGATGGGATTCCTTATTAATACTTTGCCTTTGTACCCACAACATTCTTTCTTCTTTCACAAAATTTGAACCATCCACTCTACCTACTTTTCTTTCATTTGCTTCCTTCATTACATGCTTTTCCTTGCTTCATTCATGACTATGCAATGATTGTTTTTTAGTATCTACTAGCTTTGTAAGATAGTCAAGGAAGTGAACTTCACTGCTTCATTTTCAATTCTAATCTTTCAACACATTCCTGCCACTAAGTCAGGTAATAAGGCAATGATTTCCTCTACTGATTATCAACAGTTTTAGATTTTAAGACAGGATAGGATGACCAGCAAACATAATCTATCATAGATAGAAATCTCAAACTGTTGAACATTTTAGCTCTTAATATTCCGTCATGAACTGTTGCACACTTGAATCTAGCATTTTATGTACATTGAGAGGTTAACTCTGGTGACCAGATTTTCTTCATTTTTCTGTCTGCCACCTATCCACAGCTCCATCTAATAAAGGCCATTACATTATGCTTCCTTTTCATGCTTACACTAAAATATAAAAAATTATTCAAAAATCCAATAGACTAACACATATGATTGCGTTGCAGGGGCAGAGCAATGGAATATGTAGAGCCTGCTGTTGACATTGCGAATTGTCTTGGACCTCCTGTTTGTAAATACTTGAAATATCACAGAAAGCTGAATGATTATGTGAGAAACTTCGGGAGGAACAGAGATGAATTGAATTGTAAAATAGAAGACATAGAGATGTAATTGAAAGCAGAGCTTCTTTCTCCAGGGGGAAGATACCAAAGCAGGGAGTTGAAAATTGGTTGAAAGATGCAAAAGAGATGATTGCAGAAGCACAGGATGTGAAAAATCAAGTCAGAAATGGGAGATATCTTTGTCATGCTTGGAACAGAAAGCTGGTTGATGAAAAGACTCGAGAAATAAAGGAATTTCTTAATAAAGCTCCTAATGCCTCTGAAGCTCTTACCATGGATGGTCCAAGTGTTGGGTTGCCACTGCCAACATCAGAACTAGTTGGGGAGGAAGCTGCCAGAAAAGAGATTTGGGCATGTTTGATGGAAGATGAGGTAAAACAGATTGGGGTTTAGGGGATGGGGGATGGGCAGTATGGGTAAAACCACGATCATGAAGCACATCCACAATGATCTTTTGAAAGAACAAAGATTTGAAAGAGTAATCTGGGTTACCATATCAAAGGAGTTCAATGTAATAAAGGTACAAGATAGTATTGCAAGTGCGTTGGAGGCGAAGGATTATTTAGACTAAGAAGATGACAAGCTTAGATGAGCAGCAGTCTTGTCAGAAATTGTTGGATCAATGACAGCAGTAAACAAAACCAAAAATGGCAAAAACAAAAAATGAAAAACAATGACCAGTATTGTAACTGAAGGAATACTCATTTCATTCAAAATTTGAAACATATAGTGGTTACAAAGATAAATGGAAGTTACCTAAACACTTAACTGCTCCTACTATAATTGACTAAATTTTAACTTAAGTAATACTCAAAAGCAAAGCTGATAATGTCAGCTATTACATCCATCAAATTCAAATCAGAAACTTACTAACTTTAGATATCAAGTCACAAGCTAACTTGATCAAGTTACATAATAACCAAAATAAGCAAAATGACTAAATTCTTCTGGTTCAATCTCGGTGCTGGCAAGCTAGCTGAGCTGCTATTGTTGGTCACTTGTTGCATTGCAGGCCAATGCTTAACACTCCTCCTTGGACTGTATGCAACAAACACCAATTGAATCTCTTAAGTCTTCTAATCTCGTTGTACCAAGAGGCTTTGTCAAAATATCAGCGAACTAATCTTGTGAGCTACAATGAACAAGACTTACCTCTTTGGATTGTTCAGCTTCTCGAACAAAATGAAACTTAATCTTAAAACATTTTGTCTTGCCATGAAAAACTGGATTTTTCGCTATTGCCACTGCTGATTGGTTGTCAACCTTAATTTCAGTAGGTTCAAGTTGCTCTTCATTTAGATCATTTAGCAACTTTCTAAGCCAAATGGCTTGATTGACTTCTACTGCAGCTGCTATGTATTCAGATTCAGCTGTGGACTGAGCAATTGTTTTCTACTTCTTAAAACTCCATCAGAAAACTCTCGAGCCTAGTGTAACGAAATAGCTTGAGGTACTCTTCATATCATAGATAGAGCCAGCCCAGTCACTGTCTGAGTAACCAACTAGTTTTAGCTCACTTCCTTTCCTGAACATGACCCCAAACTTCAAAGTTCCTTTGACATATGTTAGTATCCTCTTAGCTGCCTTAAGATGAGTTGTGTTACAACAATACATAAACCTCGACAATAAACAAACAGCATGCATGAGATCAGGTTTGGTTGCTGTTAGGTGAAGCAAACAACCAACTAAGCTTCTATACTCCTTTTCATCAACTCTTTCCTAATTTCCAAAACTTGTCAGCTTCTTCCCTTGAGCCAATGGTGTGCTCACTAGTTTGTAATTTTCCATGCTAAATTTATTGAGAATTTTTAAAGTAAAAGCATGCTGACTAATAAAAATGCCTTGATCAGACTGGTTTATTTCCATACCAAGAAAGTATGTCATGATTCCCAAGTCAGTCATGTCAAACATTTCTTGTATTTTTTCTTTGAATTATTGGATCAAATCTTCCTTGCTTCTAGTCACCAACAGATCATCCATATAGATTGAAACAATCAGCAAGGTCTTATCTTTGGACTTTTTCATATAGAGTGTTGGTTCACTCAGGCTTTTTTCAAATCTGAGCCTAGACAGATAAGCATCAACTCTGTCATACCAAGCTCGAGGCGCCTGCTTAAGGCCATAAAGTGCTTTCTTCAGCCTATAAACTTTGTCCTCTTTTCCTTGGACTTTGAAACCATCTGACTACTCGATATATATCTCTTCTTTAAGGAAGACATTTAAAAAGGCTGACTTAACATCAAGTTGATGGATTTTCCATTACTTCTGTGCAGCCAAGGCAAACAGAAGGTTGATGGTGTCTAGTCTTGCTACTGGAGCAAATGTCCCCATAAAATCAATGCCATGCTGCTGGCTATACCCTTTCACCACAAGCCTTGCCTTGTACTTGTTCAATGAGCCATCAGCATTAAATTTGGCTCTAAAAACCCACTTGACACCTATGACTTTCTTCTGATCTGGTCTATCCACCTGATCCTAAGTGTCATTCTTGTGGATCATGTCAAGTTCAGCTTCCATAGCCTTCTTCCAGCAATTCAGTGAAGGGGTCTTCATTAGTCCACAAACATCAAAATGTACCAATTCAAGCCTTTCTCAGGCCCTCCATGCCTTGTTGACTGAAAAGGCAATCTAGCTTGCTTACCAAGCTGGCATGCCTCACAAACAGTGTCCCTTACCTCAACTTTTGTAATGTCCTCTGCCAAATTCAGCTTGTACAACAATTCGAGTGATTTGAAATTGACATGGCCTGGTCTTCTATGCCATAGGCCAGTACTGTCAGCTAGACTTGTATAAGCCTTCTTCTCAAGCTGACTTAAATCAAGCATAAAACATTTATCTGCCATAGGTACTAAGATAATCTCCTGGCTATAAAAATCTTTAATAACACAATAACCATCTTTAAAAACAAGTGAATAGCATTTTTCAACCAACTGACCTACACTAAGTGAGTTCTAATCTATATCAGGCACATAAAGAACATTTAAAATAACTTTGTTACCTAAACCAGTGTTGATCACAACATCACCTTCTGCCTTTGGCTTCGATCAGGTTCCCATTACCAATCCTGATCTTTCAGATACAGGTCCTATCAAGGTTCTTGAACAAGCTTTCATCAGCTACCATGTGATGTGAGCAGCCACTATCCACAAGCCAACTATATTTTACTTTGCTTGTGGTTGCAAAGCATGAGGCAGAAAAGACATGCTCCTCCTGAGCTTAAAGGTCCTCAGCAGCATTAGCTCGAATTTGCTGCTGAGTTTGTGCCTTCTCTTTATTCTTGCATACCTTTTCATGATGACCATACTGTTTACAACTTTCGGACTGAACATCTGGCATGTTCTAGCAGTACTTCTTTAAATGATTAGTCTTCTTGTAGAGAATGCATGGTGGAAACCTTCTTCTCCCTCCATCTTTTCTTAATTTCTCCCTCTATCGACCCAAGGCTTCTTTGTTTTCTAACTTGAGCCTGAGCATGAGCCTTCTCTGGATTTTGCTTGAAAGGCTCCCTCAGGGTGTTCTTCCTGCCTATTGGCCCTTCTTTGCTCAAGTGCATAAAGTGAGTTCACCAACTTAGACAAAGAAATGGTTGTGAGATCCCTCGACTCCTTCAATGAAGAGATTTTTGACTCAAATCTTTCAAAGAGTGTGGTGATAACTTTCTCAACAACCTTGTTTTCACTGAAGTCTTCTCCTAAGAGTCTAATATTCTTAACAGTGGCCATGATCCTACCAGAGCATTGTTTAATAGTCTTTGACTCTTTCATTTTCAAATTCTCAAATTCTCTTCTAAGGTTGATCACTTGTTGCTGCCTTGTCTTATCTGATCCCATGAACTCCTCCTTCAGCCTTTCCCAAGCTTGTTTAGGTGAGTCACAAGCCATAATTCAAGTGAAGATTACATCAATCACTCCATTTTGTAGACAGGTCATGGCTTTGTGCTTCATGCCTCGTTCCTCACTATGCTGCCTAATCTGTGCAATGGTTGGATTTTCCCTAAATGGAGATGGTTCAACATCATTCTCAATTAAACTCCACAAATCATGAGCTTGGAGATAAGTTTTCATCTTAACTACCCAAATGTGGTAGTTATCTCCAGTGAACACAGGTGGTAGAGGAGGTGTTAAACTCATACTACTGAAATAAACTTGACAGCCTCGATTTCTTTCTTCTTCTAGCTTGCTTTGATAGAGAAAAAAATGAAAAACTCAACCAAAAACAGAGGCCCTCAAAAGACTTAGGCTCTTGATACCATTTGTTGGATCAATGACAGCAGCAAAAAAACCAAAAATGGCAAAAACAGAAAATGAAAAACAATGACTAATATTGTAACTGAAGGAATACTCATTTCATTCAAAATTTGAAACATATAGAGGTTACAAAGATAAATGGCAGTTACCTAAACACTTAACTGCTCCTACTATAATTGACTAAATTTTAACTTAAGTAATACACAAAAGCAAAGCTGATAATCTCAGCTATTATGTCCATCAAATTCAAATAAAAAACTTACTAACTTTAGATATCAAGTTACAATCTAACTTGATCAAGTTACATAAGAACCAAAATAAACAAAATGACTAAATTCTTCTGATTCAGTCTCGGTGCTGGCAAGCTAGCTGAGCTACTACTGCTGGTCACTTGTTGCATTTCAGGCCAATGCTTGACAGAAATGCTGAAGAAAGTAGGAAAGCATGTTCTAATCCTAGATGATGTGTAGGATGAAGTCTCTCTAGAAGAAGTTGAGATCCTTGAGCCGAGTGACAGCAATAGCTGTAAGTTGGTGTTGACAACCCGTTCGGAGCATGTTTGTAAGTATACGGGTTACACGGTGATAAAAGTGAAGCCCTTTTTAGCACAACAGGCATTGACACTATTCTTGAGTAAGTTGGGCCTAACATAGTGCAAAATCAAACTTTAGTGCCAAATTTGAGGCTCGTTATCGAAGAATGTGCGGGTCTTCCTCTTACAATTGTCGTCGTAGCTAGTACATTGAAAGGAGAAGAGGACCTTGTTATTTGGAAAAAAACGTACTCAGGGAATTGAAAGAAAGAATAGAAAAAGTGGCAGGAGTGGATGCTAAAGTGATAGAGCATTTGAAATTTAGCTTCGATCAATTAAAGGATGAGAAAGTGAAATATTGTTTCGTACATTGCGCATTATTTCTTAAAGATTTTTAAATTTGGAAGGATGTGTTAATTGAGTACTGGATTGAAGAGGATTCATAGATGATATGGGTACAAGACAAGAAACGAAAAGCAATGGCCATGATATTTTAAAGAAGTTGGAAGATTATTGCTTGTTGGAAAATGTCTCGAGTAAAAACGTGAAGATGATTGATACAGTGAGAGACATGGCATTGTCGATCACAAGAATGAATCCTCGATATATGATACAAGCAAGTTTGCAATTAGAAGAGTTACCAGAAAAGGAGCAATGGAGTCTGGATATTGAGAAAGTGTCACCTATGTATAACTTCATATCAGAAATTTCCATAGATGTGCTGCCTACAAAATGCCAACTGCTCACAACCTTGTTATTGTAGAACAACCCTATAAAGAAGACCTCAATTTCTTTCTTCACAAACATGCCTCGTATTTGTGTCCTCAATTTTTCCTATATGAAGATCGTGAGTTTACCAAATTTCATCTCTAAACTAAAAAACCTCACAACATTGTTGCTTTCTGGCTACTCTAAATTAAGAGATCTGCCATGTCTTTTGATTCTTCAAGAATCGAAGAAGTTGGATCTTTCTGGGACTAAAATTAAGGAAGTACCTGAAGGCATGGATATGCTGATAAAGCTAAGATATCTTGATATTCAAGTGTTTACTCTGATAGAGATACCCGCTGGACTTTTACCAAAACTCGTTCACCTTCAGCACTTGAGTGTTTCTGGGAATAATGAAAAAACAAGTCTAAAAGCAGAGGAGATGGAACCATTGAAGAAGTTGGAGTGCTTAACCGGACATTTCAAAGACATCAATGAATTCAATAAGTTCATCTCCTCAATGCAAAAAAGTAAGAAAAATCTCATCAAGTACTCTTTACAGGTGGGCTTAGCTATTTTCCCTCATAGAAGAGATAAAAGAGTAACAATTGGAGGAGTACAGAATTGGGAAGGTGAGTTAATTATGCACCCAATTGAAATTCAAGAGTTGAATATTGTAAAGTGCGACTATTTGACAAACTTAGTCGATGATAATTCTTCCTTCAAAAATGCGACTAACTTGAGGATTTATGATTGTAAAGGGATAGAGTGTGTTGTTTCCTTGTCCTCTTTTGCCTCTTCTTCCGCTCATCCATTTCAGAGACTCGAGATGTTGGATCTTCTACATCTGCCAAAGTTGAGTGCCCTTATTATGAATGATGCAGGAATTAGTTTAGCAATAACATCAACATTGGCTCTGTTGACCACCTTTTCGCATCTTATGAAAATTTTTGCACGGAGATGCTCAAGTATGAAGACGTTGCTTCCACATTGGTTGCTTCCAAACCTCCAAAACCTGGATGAAATATCAGTGGATCATTGTGATGAGTTAGTAGAAATATTGGGAGCAGAAACATCAGAAGTTGAAGAAAAAGGGAGTGATGCATTAATCAAATTCTATATTCCCAAATTGAGAGAGTTGTCATTCTGGGAATTACCAAATTTGAAGAGCATATGCAGCAAAAGCAGAGTGATGGTTTGTGATTCTCTTGAGTTTATCGATGTTTATAAGTGTGATAAAATGAAGAGAATTCCTCCATTTGTTCCCCTTGTTGGCAATGGGCAGCCATTTGCTTATGCTCCACCTTCTCTTACCATCTTCTCATGCACAGAATGGTGGGAATCGTTGGAGTGGGATGACCATCCAAACTTTAAAAATGTTCTTCGCTTCAACCCCCTTGGAGTATAAGAGGTATGAACCATTTGTGGTTTTGTTTATTGTTTTATTTTGATAAATCTAATTTCTCCATATTAATAAAATTGGAAGTATATTTGTAGAGATGTTGAAGAGAAAGATAAAAGGGTTGGTGGGAGAGAAGTAGGGGGGAGGATAGTGAAAAAGAAAGGAGAAAAGGAATGATGGAAGGAAGAGGTTAGGAGCGTAAATAAAAAATCAAACTGCCTCCTCTTTTTAAACATTTTCCCTCTCTTACCATTCCTTCTATTCTCTTATTCTTCTCTAATATATATATATATGTACTTCCCAAAATAACCTTCTAAATATTTATTATTAAAATATTTATATTAATCAAAATAATTTAAGGTGAGACAAAACTACGATCATAGTTTTATTTCAAATAAAAGTTAGAAAGTATTGTAAAAAGACATAATATTTTTTAATTTCCATGTAAAATTTCTGGAAACATTAAGATTTAAAAAATAATAAATGCTTGTTTTTTAAAAACATAATATTTATTAAAAAATATAATTGGATTCATTCATATGTAAACGAAATCATAAAGATTAAAACAATAATGTACTTTCATAAAAGTATGATATTAGAAATTAAAATGGAAATTAAATAAGATAAATTCCTTTTCTTAACTAATATAAAAATTGTAGGGATTAAAATAGTTAATAATATTAACATATTTCTAAAATTAAATAATATTTTAAATTATGTGGACTAAATGATTAAAAAGGTGAAATCCCTTTTAAAATAAATTAAAAATATTAAGGGTATTATGTTGCAAATAACCCCTCCATGTTTGCCATATATAAAAGACATTTTCCTTTTTCTTTTAATTTGTATGGATAAGTTGGAAAATAAAAATAAAAAAAATTTAGTTTCCTTCTTTTTTTTTCTTGCTTTATTTTGTTGTCCAACTTTTATTTTGAAGCTGAAGGTTTAAATTTTTTTAGTCTTAAATACCAAAAATATCATAGGTTCTCAATAATTATGTAGTTTGTAACGCCAAAAAGTTTACATTTTATAAAAGAAAAAGTCAAAACAGGATGTTTTTGTTGTCGAGAGAGGCAAAGATACAGAGGTTCTAGATAAAAAAAACTTCAACTTTTTTATTTTACATTGGTGTAATGCCCCAAATTTTATGAATTTTAGTTGTAAGCATGTCAAGTAATTTGATTTGGTGGGTTGATTAAGTGCCTTGAATGTTTGCTTTAGGTCTTGGGTGCAATTTTTTTTAAAATTTTTTCTTTTTTTTTTTTTGTTATTATGTTTAACTTGAGCCTTAGGGCTTATCTCTTATTTTCAATGATGAGTCTACTGATTCAGTGGTAAGACTTTAGCTTATCACCAATTTAAATTCTATAAAATATGGTAAGTGAGATTTGAATTAACTTAAATATTTTTATTTATTTATTTTAATATAATTTTACTAAATCTCTATTTTCACTCATTGTTTCAACCGTCCACACTCTCACCCCACTTTGTATGCTACTTTCTTTTGTTTCCCTATTTTGCCGTTTATCTTCTTTTCTCTTGGTTCTTTTTATTTTTCCTTCTTTCTCCTCTTTGATTATTCCTAAATACTACTGTTTATTTTGTGAGTTCTGTCACTTTGATCGTATTCTGTTTGCAGTGTTAGTTTTTTTTTGGTTACTTTTGTTGTCTTTCCATTAATAGTTTAGTTTTATTTCGTTTCTTGAACAAGCTGAGTTTGTGTTGGTATTTTCTGTTCATTATCATGATTGGTATTTTTGCGGTTCTCGATTAGGAAAAAGGTGTGAGAATCCTTACCCTCTAGCAAAGTAGACACAATTTTTGACGTTGTTTTGGAGAACTAGGTATTCATATTATATTTTAAAGGCTGAAATTTTGATTCAACGATGTTATTTTGGATAAGTATTGTTAGTTAATCTGTGTGGTTTGATGAACATTTATAGGATTCGTGAGTTCCAACTGAGCGGTTGATCAAATCAGCAATAGGCGTGTGAAATTAACCCGAAAACTCAATTGAAACTCGAGAAAATTGTGAAACAAGGGTTGTTTTTGAAACTATCCAACGCCACACAGCCGTGTGGTAGGACGTGTGGAGCACACATTCCTGTGAAATTACACAGACTATGTTAGTAGGCTATGTGAACCACACGAGCTAGCGTTTTGAGCGGTGTGGGCCACATGACTATGTGGGCATTTTGGTCAATTTTAATCCCCAATTAGGGGCCAATTAAAGGATTCAAATATTGGGTCCATGGGCATCATATAAGCCCAAAAAAATGTAAGTTTTAGTACGTATATATACATGGCTAAGCTTAGGAGGTATGTTAAGTAGGTGATATATAAATCATATGTTATGTTATGTTCCTTATAAAAATATGAGTATGCATGTCATACGACTTATGATATAAGTATTTATGATATAATTATAATTATGCCTATGTTTTGGGATGGGTTATGATATGATGGAGGAAATGTTATATGATAGTTTTTACCGCAACTATGGCAGCTAGACTATAAAATTTCTATCTGACAGCTCAGTTGCATATTTATGAGTGACATACCGTCACATATTGGTGTGATTAGATGGATGGACTCTTGTAGTCCTAATTGGTGATATTGCTTAGACGAAGATAGTATGTAGCAATTGAGGGATATGATATGATATGACATGGGACATGTAACACCCCTTACCCGTGTTCCTTGCAGGAACAGAGTATGAGGTATTACTAGAACTCAAACACTTATAAAAATTTTAAATTTTTTTTATAAAAATTTCGGCAGCATTTCTGCTTATTTTTACATAAAACCCCTGCAAATTTTCAAAGACAATTTCAAACAACTTCAATATTTCCAACCAATTACAGTTATATGTTCAGACATAATTTATCCATTAATAAACACCAACATATTAAACCAAACAATACTGAATATATACATATTTATACCACATTACATAAAGTCATCTATACATGCCATATTTCCAAAGTATTAATTGCAAAATACCCAAAAAGTTGATGATAGTGTGGATGATTATCTGGCGTCGTCCAAGTTCCGAGCTGATTTATGTCACTATAATCAAGGGAAAATAAAAACGAGTGAGCATATAGCTTAGTAAGTAAACATATGACAAATAAATAAATTCCTCACATGATTACTTAGTAACATAATTTTAATCACATAAATTTCATTGTATACTCAATTTCCAGCAAGCTGTTTTTCTGCATCACTGTCACTAATTTATTTTTATCTGGAGTTACAGGACTCCTAATTGAATTCTATAAATTTTCCCCAAAACTATACTCATATACCTTTCCACCATAAAATTTTCAGAATTTTTAGTTTTTCCAATCAATACAGTTTATTCTTTAAACTTTCCCCTGTTTGACTGCCCAGTAGCTCTGACCTCTCCTTACTAAAATTTAATTAACTCTCTGTAAAAAATTCAAAAAATGTTCTCGTTTATTTCTCTTAAAAATAGACTCATTAAGAAATCCAAACATATAAATTTCAGGCCATATTTATTTTTTTTACAATTTATAGTGATTTTCCAAACTTGGAACAGGGGATTTTGAAATCAATCCAACCCTATCTCAATAAAATTTAAATATCCCCAAATATACAACTCTTTTGCTTGCTCTATTTCTTTCATATGAAAATAGACTCATCCAGATTCAATTTCATATATTATTCAACCTCTAATTCATTTTCCACCATTTATGGTGATTTTTCAAAGTTGCCCAACTGTTATTATTCAAAACAGTTTTGTATTTAAATTGTTCTTTTGTATTTTTTATATTTCCTCCCATCTTACATATGGGTTGATTAAGTATCAAACCCAATATTCCTCCCATTAACTTGTCCACAATATATAAATATTTACCTTTCCAATTACCCCGTTGAACACTTGGAATATTATCCGTTATCGGTGGATTCAGTACTTAGCAACCACCAGTGATTTGGGGAATCAACACTTAGCAATCCCTTTCACATTTAAGATACGGTGGGATCAGCACTTAGCAACCACCAATGATTCGGGGAATCAGCACTTAGCAACCCCCTTCACATTTAAGATACAGTGGAATTAGCACTTAGCAACCACCAATGAGTCGGGCAATCAGCACTTAGCAACCCCTTGGGGGAATCAGCACTTAGCAACCCCCTTCACATTTAAGATACGGTTGAATCAGCACTTAGCAACCACCAATGGTTCGGGGAATCAGCACTTAGCAACCCCTCGGGGGAATCAGCACTTAGCAACCCCTTTTTCATTCAATGTACTCCGGCTTATTCCGAGTGTTCAACCGGAAACCGTGTTTTTCAACACTTTACCACCTTTCCAACTTAATCACATTTTTAGAATCTTTGCCGAATATTTATTCTGTATTCAAATAAATCTCAGTATATATCAAATAATATCAAAATAATGCATTATTTCACATGTTTACTTACCTCGGTGCAAAACATCGTAATTTTGCAATTTACTCCACTATCTTCTCTATTCCCCGTTTGAGGTAGTCTTCTCATCTTTCTTGATCTATAATAGCAAATTTAACTCATTTAATGTTCAAATTTAATAAAATAGTCCTCCACCCAACTTTTTGAAAAATTACAATTTTGCCCCCAAACTTTTGCATATTTACACTTTTGTCCCTAAGCTCGGAAATTAAATTTCATCTCTTATTATTATGTTTTACAACATGCTGAACACTTTTCCCATCTATGGCAACATCAAATTCTCACTCTAACACATGCTTTTTAACATTAACTATTTTTACCGATTTTGTCAATTTACCCGTTTTCATTTAAAATCGCTTAGCAAAAGTTGTTTAACATAATTTCCAGCTTCATATTCCACCATAAAACAGCAAAATAAACACTTTTCACCTATGGGTATTTTTCCAAATATAAACTCTAGGTTAAATTATTGCTAGAATAAGCTAAATTAAGCTACCTGAACTCTAAAAACGTAAAGAACATTAAAAACGGGGCTTGGAATCACTTACTATTGAGCTTGAAAGCTTAAAAACCCTAACTATGGCTTCCCCCTTGCTGATTTCGTTCACCATGGAGAAGATGAGCACATTTTGCCATCTTTTTCCCTTTTTAATTCTTTTTATTACAAAATGACTAAAATGCCCCCATTTAAAAAATCTATTTCACCCATTTCTTATGTCTATTTTTATCCATCAATTAACTAATGGTCTAATTACCATATAATGGCCACCAATTTATAATTTCATAACAATTAGACACTTCTAACATGTAGAACTCAACTTTTGCACTTTTTACAATTCAGTCCTTTTGACTAAATTGAGTGCCCAAACGTCGAAATTTTCGAACAAAATTTTTACCAAATTTTTCCGTGAAATTGGAGATCATAAAAATATAATAATAATCATATTTCCCTTGTCGGATTTGTGGTCCCGAAACCACTGTTCCGACTAGGCCCAGAAAAATTGTAGATCATAAAAATATAATAATAATCATATTTTCCCTTGTCGGATTTGTGGTCCCAAAACCACTTTTTCAACTAGGCCCAGAATCGGGCTGTTACAGGACATGATATAATAAGATAAGATATGAAACATGCTATAACATGATATGAAAACCGATATGATATAAGATATGCTCCGATATGCTATGATACATTCTGATTTATATATATATACTACAATGTGTGGGTCAAATCACACACTGGATGTTAAGCTCACACGTTTGTTTATTTTGTTTCAGGTGATCTTCAGACCTAGGATTGGACAATGACTCTAAAGCTCGTATTTAGCTCTTTTGGTTTAAGCATGTATTGGACTCTCTTTTGTTTATATGGACTTTTTGGAATTTTTGATATTTTAAATTTATTTGGAATGCAAAAAATTAGTTTGCACTTATTTTTCAAAAGTTTTAACTTTTACTGATACGTAAATCAAGACAACTAAAAATAAACCATAATTATAAGCTACAAGTTTTAAGCTCAATTTGCTATAACGCTGTCCGCTGCAAGTTTTATTGAAATTTACTAAGATGTTTTATCTCACAAACAAAGTAAGTAAATTAAATACATTTTAGTAAAATTAACAAATATGGCTTTCTTCAATATGTACTCGCGGGTTTTCAAAAATGGTACATCCTCAATAGGTTAATCAAACTTGTTTTCTTTTGAGTTAAATAGTTTTTGCCAAAATGAAGTAATATTGTTTTCACGCGCAATGTAATCTCTACAATCTGACTGTAACATCTAGTCCAAGTTTGAAGTGTTATAATTAGAGTTTTAAAAAATAATTACTTTTTCTTTTACAAGTTAATGTCATTGTAAGGTTTGATGGGTTATCTTCAACTTTAACAGTTAAGCTTCCAAAGTCGATGATCCTATTTAAATATATAAAAAATCTTTATACTTAAAAGATGTTTTTATAAGGAAACAAATATGTCATATATGATTGTTGCATGCAATTATATTATTTTATGATTCGGATTATATATGATTGTTGTCATGACATATAAGCATTTAATTAATATTTTAAAGTTTTAAAAAATAATAATATATATTTTTAATAATTTTAATTTTAAAAAATAAGTTATATATATTTTTAAAACCTTAAAAATTATTTAAAAACTAATACATCATCCATAACAAATCATACATCATTAACACATATTGGGGCATGGGAAAGGTTTTAAAAAATTGAACACAGATAGTGCTCTACATGGTTCATCAAGGCATGGCAAGTAAGTGATAGTTGAAGCAATTTGTGTCATGATTGCCTGTATTTCTCTCATAATTTCTTTGTCACTCTGTACCCGTGACACACTGCAAAATCGCCTACATTTCAAATTAACTGATGTCAAGTAAAACATTAAAGCAGAAGAGGATGAACTATTACCCTCACAATTTGTTTCAATGCTAAAATTCCACCTCTCCTCTCCAACACCTCATTGGTAGCCTTACTCATCATAACCAACACAACCCTTTCTTTTTCCAATACATTTCCAGAATGCCCTACACTTTTATTATAGGAAAATATCCAAAAACATTTTACCAAAAAGCTGGGCTGTCGGGTTGGAAATGAAGGATTTTACACCTTCATCTTGGGGAAGCCCATATTTCTTCACTTTGGCAAAACTCTCTTCTGGGTCGATTCTACAAAATGTTTCTTTGCTCATTTTGTGAAAGAGGTAATTGTGAGATGATTGATCATTTTGTTTCTACATTATTAGTAAAAACTGTAATATATATCCTGAACTTGAGTTGTCATATTCTAATATTTCTTTGCTCAATATTTACATGATTGTATACATTAGATTTGCACCCGAAGCAATAGTTTTAGAGCACTTACAGTAATAGTTTTAGTCTTTCAACTTCATCAACTAATCTTTTAAAGTTATGTGTATCGATTGCAATCATAAACCAAACAAAAAATCTGATTAAGGTAAATGTACTTACCAATTAATAGTATAGTTACGATGAGCAAAGATATAGTTCCCACGAGGGCTAAAAGTACTAGTAATTATTATCTTTCTATTATTTAACAGACAAATTGGAGTGATTGATTAAAACTAAAATTAACTAAATTAATTAACTAAATAACACGACAAATAACAATCAGAAAAATAAACTATTAACAACCACAAAGCGAGACAATACCCAGGAAAGAATCCACCTAGACTTCATCTGTCATTATCAATCTAAATCATGCAATTTCTTCACTTACTATTTTGATCCGTAGAAATCTCTCAATTATGCTAATATCTCTCTTCAAAAATAAGAGCAACTGACTCTAGATTGATTAATTGAAATTTCTTTCTAATTAAAACCCCTATTATCGCATTAACTCGATTTATGGATCATTCTATTAGATTTGACTCTAATCTAGTAGATTTCTGTCGTCCTATTTTTAGGATTGCATACAACTCCACTCAATTACGCTAGATCTACTCTTAAACAGGGTCTATTTCTCCTCTGATTTAAGCACATAAAACGTGAATCAATAGTCTAAAAATATTAAACTATGAATTAAGCACATATAATTGAGAACAAGATCTAAGTATTTATTGCATAAAAATAGAAATCAAATAATAGAATCCATCCTAAAGTTTAACTCCCTAAGTATTTGGAAAATTAGTACATATAATAAATAAAAACATCCCAAAAACAGTATAACCACAAGAAATAAAGAAACTCATAATAAACTTCAAAGAAATCAAAAGGAGAACTTCAATCTTGATGGGAATCTACTTCAAAGTCGACTTTAATAGTATTTTTCGAGTTATTTTCTTCAATATTATATGACAACTCACTCCCCTCCTCTTATCTTTGTCATATATATCTTATAATGCTCGAAAAACTTAAAAATTACGATTTTCTGCGTGTTTAGAGTGCAATTTGCGATTTCCACACTGTCTGGCACATGGTCGTGTGATAGCCCGTGTGGCTCACTTAGTCGTGTGTCTAGACCGTATGCAATGGCCCAACCCGTGTGGCTCTTGAAATTTGCTCCGATTTTTCGATTTTCATTCCTATTTCGCTCCTTTTTCTCCCAAATGCTCTCCTAAGTATAGAGACTTGAATTTAAAGTATTAGGAGCATAAAATTCACCATTAAAACATTTTCTCTATATATTTAGCATATATTCAAACTTTGAGGCTCTGCTTTGTAGTTTAGGTTCAAAAATATGAACCTATGTTTTCAAAGGTCTAATTTTTCCATGAACTGTCGAAAATGAAAAGAAAAAACAAATATTTAAAAGAAATGAAAGAAAAGAAAAATGAAAATATAGTTTAATGAAACTTACATAAATGTCGGGATTGAGAAAATGATTGTCTAAAGGGAAGCTGAAATTTGGCCGTCCAAGCCATCTTATTCAGCTCACCGATGCAAGTTTCTCCGCTTAGCGGCTGCTGCTCTGAAAATAACGAAGGACTAAATAGTTTAGCAATAGTACCAGTACGGCGACGTAAGGACGTATTCTACGTGGGAGTCATGTCATCTAGCTAAGTCAAACTACTAAGCTACAGTTGGACTTCAATTTCAGTTGGGTTTCGTTTTTTAGCTGGAGTTCTATTTAAACTTAGGTTTTGTTTTTGGTTAAATTACCCTATTAGTTACTAAATTATAGGTTGCTTTTGTTTTGTTCACTTAACTAAAAAAAAGTTACAATTTGGTTACTGAAGTATTCGAATATTTCATTTAAGTCACTAAAACAAGATCTTTTTAAATAAGAAATAAATATTTTTTATAGAGAAATTTTATATATATAAAAATAAAATACTTTAATTTAAAAGGACATTTTGTTTAATCACTTTAATAGCTTTTTGATTGATGAAAAGTCTAATTTCACTTTGCACCTAAAATAATTTTTTTGGTAATTTTCTTACCGAGCTGGGACTCAATTGATGGTTGACGCCAACTCAATAAAAGGCTTTAACACAATATAGATAAAAAAAAGTTTTAAACTAAAATTTTTAAAAGAATTTAGGGTAAACTACACCAGTCATTCAACTATATGTAAGTTTTCATTTTAATCACTTAACTAAAAAAATTACAATTTGATCACTAATGCTTTCGAAATTGTTTTTCTTTTTTGTCACCCAATTGTTAAGTCATACTTGATTTAGTTGGTATAATAATAATTTTAGTGCTCAGTTTTTATATTTTCTGTCAATTTGACTCTGATTTTTATAAAATTATAATAAAACTCGCAATTATTTATAAAATAGAAAAATGGATGTAAAAATTCTAGAAAAATAAAATCTTGAATATGTTGTTTCATAACTAAATTGTATGAGATATAAAGAAAACCATCATTCAATAACATCCGATAACAAATTAAAATAAAAACAAAACAAAAAAGTTAGATTATTATTATATGTTTCCTGAATATTTCTCGAAACCAAATTAGTAGTATTATCAAGTTGAGTTTCATACCCTTGAAGAACATCTAGAACTGATATTACAAATACTTACGAAATTGACCTTGATGCCATATTTTTAGTTAAAAGAGTACAAAATATACCATGATTTTTCTTTTTCAAACTCAATTCAAAATTTCATTACATTTTAGTTTTTTTTTTTTTCAAAACCCAAATTGTAAAATGAAAATATATTCAGAATTTTATCTTTTCTTATAATGTAAAAGCTATGTCAAGTAGTTGATGAGGTAAAAAAGCATAGAACAAATAAATTTGCTTAATAGTTTTTTCTATGTTTGTTTTTTAGAGAATGAGTATTGAATATTTCAATATAGATAATATAAAGAAATTTTGTAAGGTTTAAAAATAATTATCCCTAATTTTCTCACTTCATTTATTTTTAAAATTTTATTTAATTTTATTTATTTTTTTAATTTTATAATGTTCTAAAATTTTAAAAATAATTTCAACTTTTATAATTTTATATATTATCAAAATCAAATTCACTTAAAGTATAAAAATTAAGGACTAAAATTGTTATTAAATCAATTAAAAAGTTCAACTTAACAGTTGAGTGACAAAAAAAAATAATTTCAAAAACATTAGTGGTGAAATTGTAACTTTTTTTAATTGAGTAACTGAAACAAAAATTAGCAATAGTTTAGTGACTAATAGTGTAACTTTTTTTTGGTACAATGATAATTTGAATTTTGGCTATCCCTAAAAGGGGTGAACATCCAATCATATTTATTCACATATTACAAACATCCATAGGTAAGCAATTCTCCCGGATTAAAATCAAATTTTAATATCAACAACTTCAACAACTCATAAATAAGAAGATAATGTGTTTTAGTACACTTGAAACCATATCATTCTATATTAACAACAATGTCTATGCTAATGAAGCTAAGACGTGATTCACAATAACTATATATATTTTTGTTATACCTAATTAAAGTCATTTCCCAGCATATTAGACATTCTTATACCCTAGTTTCCCATACTTTCCCATTATTATTGTGATGATGATGATGATGATGATGATGATGATGATGATGATGATGATGTTACAATTGAGCATCAAGATCACTGTAATACTTGTTAGTATTGTCCAGAATGAATGGAAAGGACATTTCCATGGATATTAGACCTCATATCTATCTTTCAAATTTTGAGAGCAGATTAAAACGTTTTATTATCAAGTAGAAAAGTCGGTATCAAATACACAAAATGCCAACTAATAATGGCAGACAGCGAAGCTAAAAGTTCAAAGAAAAGATGGGATTTCACTAATAATTCTGCCTTTGTGGAACCCACCACAAAAGTGATTGCTTCATAATTTTGCCTGTTTTGTTCTTCACTTTCTTCCTTTTTTGGCTTTTGTACCCACAACATTCTTTCTTCTACACTGTTTTTATCAAGCATCCGGTTAAGGAAATTTTTTAGTAATTTCAAGTAGAAAAGTCAAATTTTGAGAGCAGGTTAAAGGTTTTATTATCAAGTGGAAAAGTCAGTATCAAATACCCAAAATTAAGGTAAATTACACAATTAGTCATTCAACTATGAGTAAATTTTTGTTTTGATCATTTAACTAGAAAAGGTTACAATTTAGTCACTAATATTTTTTAAATTTTTTTTGTCACCTGTTAAGTGGCTCTTATTTTAATTGGTATAATAATAATTTTAGTCCTCTTTTTTATATTTTCTATTAATTTGACTCTAATTTTGTATAAAATTATAAAAAAACTCAAAATTTTAAAAATAGAAAAATGTTTATAAAAATTCTAGAAAATTAAAATCTTGAATATGTTGTTGAATAACTAAATTGTATGAGAAATAAAGCAAATCACCATTCAATAAAATTCCATAACAAATTAAAAACAGAACAAAACCAAAAAAAAGCTTCCTTAATGTTTCTCGAAACCAAATTAGTAATATTATCAAGTTGAGTTTCATGCCCTTGAAGAACATCTAGAACTCATATTATCAAGGCTTATGAATGACCCTAATGCCATTTTTTTAGTCAAAAGAATACAAAATATACAACAAAATTTCCTTTTTCAAACTTAATTCAATTTTTCATTACATTTAAATTATTTTTCAAAACTCAAATTATAAAAATAAATTATATTTAGAAAAAAAATTTATAACGTAAAAGCTATGTCAAGAAACAGAGAACAAATAATTTTGCTTAATGTTTTTTCTACCTTTTTTACTAAAGAATGGGTATCAGATATTTCGATATAGATAATATAAAGAAATTTTGTACGGCTTAAAAACAATTCTCTCATTTTCTCTCACTTTATTTATTTTTGAAATTTTTATCTACTTTTATTTTTGAAATTTAAAAAATAAGTCATTTACCATCCATCAAACTACAAAGGTGAAGTTCATATAAGACAAAAAAAAAAGCACGATTCATCAATATACCAAGTAAAAAAAGTTAAGTCAAGACTTAGATTTAGTTCAATGATACCATCCACAGTATGACACCTAAAGGTATCCATCCACAATAAAGGCACCCTTCCACCCAAGGGTGAAACTAAGAAACCTTTTTAGGGGGCAAAATTGAATTGTAATTTTTAAAAAATAAAAAAATATAATTTTATCATTTTAGTAGCCTATATCTTTATAATTTTTAAAAGATTGAATCAAATTTTTATAGTTTTAAGGGGGTAAAGTGTAATTTTACCTTTACTCATTTAAAATGTTAAAAATTTTAAGGGGGCTAAATGAAAAATTTTCTATTTTAAGGGGGTCGGGGCCCCTGCCACCACCCAGGTTCGCCCTTGCTTTCAGCAAGGGTTCATTTTCATTCCACTAAAGGTTCATTGATCGAACGGTGGCTCGCCTTATTACATTAGCATAATCCTGAATAGTTTCTATCACCTTTAAGGTGAACTTAATTTCAAACGATTGCTTTACCTTGAAGGTTAACATAATTTTAAATACTCATAAATGATTGCAATGCCTATAATGCCAGCAAGATTCTAAATATTTGTGAATTACAACAATTTTTGTAAAAAAAAAAATACAAGCAAATTTTCCTAAATCTAATTGATCTGGTTAAAAACAATTTTCTCATATTTTCTCTCACTTTATTTATTTTTGAAATTTTTTTCTAATTTTATTTAATTTTTTATTTTGAAATGTTTATCTATTATAAAAGCATGTATGACATGTACATTTCTGACATTTGTTAATTTTGCATGTGCATTAGGATAAGATTTGTGTTTACGGAAGGAGTGTGGGAATTTAATTCATTTTCCATATTTGGTGGCGCAGCCACACATATTTCTGCATTTGGCAATGAATCACTTAATGATCTGGCAGTTAGTCTGCGAATATTTTGAAAAGTTTCATACCGAAACTAAGCAGTGTGTAGGGTTTGATAGGTATTTAATACCCTACATGGTGTGTAAGGATGGTCGGAGATGGTGTGTAACAGATCGGAGTAGGATTGTAATCTACATCTGATATGTTATGATTATGTTTCTGTATATGATATATGTCTGATTGACTTCCGAAAGCATGTTTGAAAATTATATATGATATTTTACTCTTATAAGTTACACATTGAGCTTGTAAGCTCACTCTCAGTTTCTCTTATTCTTAGGTAATCCTTAGACTTAGGTGAGTCGGTGCGACTAGAGCTCGATTAATTATCTTCTTGTTATATTTGTTATTTTAATTTGGTTTATTCTGTTTTGGTTTTGAACTATTTTTGGACTGTTTTTAAGTTTAGGTTTATTTTTGTTTTATTTATTTATTTAAACGTTTTTGCTTGGTTTAAATTCGATCTACAAAAAGTTAAATTATATAGCAACAGACCATGTTTTCAAAATTGGACTCAACTAAGAATTTTCGCTGCAAACGTAAGTGTTTTACAAGTAAATAATCAACAAATTTATCGATCTTTTCCCTTTTCTTTTTCCATCTACTGATTTCTATTTACTTTTTGCTGTAGTAGTTTTGCTGCCTTCCTTTCTCATCTTTGCTCTCTATTTTCTTTTGTGTTATTCTATTGGTACGCTGTTGAACCTTTGTTATTCCTTCGGGTAAGTGTTGGTTATTTGTTTTATATAAATGTGGTGTTGGGTTAATCTTTTACATGATTGATGGTTTCAAGTTTGATCTTTGCAATGTGTTGTTAGAAGAAGATCGATAAACTCGTGAATTGTCTCCAGCAGTTTAAGTGCGGGAAAGGGTTGTTGTTTTTGCTAGCGTAAGTGATTAAAGTTTTCAATTGGAGGTTAATTTGGTTGCTTGGGCTAAGTGTTTAGCATTTACAATCGAATTAGTGAGTTGGATTTAGCATATTACTAATAATTCTTATGTTCTAAAATGTCAGTTTAGGTAATGAAATTCTCGTAGTGGTGTTAGCATCGAAAATCAATCAGGTTTGTAACGAAAATATTGAAAAATCGCGAACGGCACGATGTCAAATAACCCACTATCGATGTCACATTGCCATGTGACAGGTTATGTGGGTCATACAGGCTGGGTTATTTGGGCCGTGTGGTCTACACAGGTGTGTGTTAGGCTATGTGCCAGGTCATGCAGGCCACACGGGTTGGGTCAGTTAGGCCGTGTGGGCCCATTTTTGGTAAAATTCTATTAGGGTCGTATTTGAAGTGCGATTTGAAATTAGTCACTTCGTAGGTTCCAAAATGTGTTATATATGCATTCTGGATACAAAATTTGATATTTTGTTTCTGTTAATGTGATTTTTGAAAGCATATTATTCAATATTGACATTGTACGTGTAACATTCGAAAGCATGTTTGTGGTATAATTTATGCTTATGATTTGTAATTTGAGAATCTATTTAAGCATGATTCATTTATGTGCATCTGAGTATGTAAAATATTTTGACATGTGCATTAGGGTGGGATGATGATGTAATGGAGGAAGTGTTTTGGCAGTTTAACTGCATACTGATATTTATAAGCCATCGTTGTCGGGTAACTCGGGATAACTTAATTTGTGGTCTAACCACATATCTAATATGGTGGATTGACCACACTTATTGATTTTGGCTGAATACTGCATTATTTCTGGCAGCTTGACTGCGCTATTCTAAAAAGTGATATACGCTCACTTATTGGTGTGACTGATGGATGGGCTCTTATAGTCATATTTGGTGTGTAATGGTGGGACGGAGATGGTGTGTAGTGGATGGGTGTAGGATCATTTCTGTGTCTGTATTTGCATTTATATTTGTATCTGCATCTGATTTTATATATGAGATTGCATCTGTTTCAGAAATTGAAATTATATATGTAATTGAATTGTATCTATTTCTGTAACTGTTACTGTATTTGAGTCTATTCTGCCTGTTTGGGTTGATTTACACACTAAGCCTATAAGCTCACCCAAGTTCTTTGACTTCTCAAGTAATCAGCATACTTCGGACCAAACGATGTGCAGAAGCTCAGATTGGGTTCTCAGTTATTTAAGTATGATGGTTCATGTTTTTAAATTATTCTGGACTTTCTAGATTTTTTGAGGGGGTTGTAAATTTGTTTCTGTATTTTGCTTTACGTTTTGGTTTGCTTAGTTGAATTTAGTAATTATTACTCAAAACTACAAAGTTTTGTGTTTTGCAAATTAAGTCACGATTTTCGAAATTTAGTACTCTGAAATTTCCACTACAGAATAAAGTAATCATTTAAGTGTTTTTCTATAATAAAATAAATAGTTTTAATGAGTGTTTTCTTAAAAACTGGAAAGTTATTTGCCAGAATTAATATTGCCAAAACACAGGATTTCAAATTCAATTTCTAGGTTTTTAAATAAGCTAATGTAATGCCTCCAAATTTGGCCATAACGTCTAGGTCGGGTCTGGGATGTTACAATTTTAGTCATTAATTTTTATATTTTTATCAAATTGACCCTGATTTTATATAAAAATTATAAAAAAAACTCAAAATCATTTATAAAATAGAAAATTGTATATAAAATTCTAGAAAAATAAAATCTTCAATATGTTGTTGAAGAACTAAATCGTATGAGAAATAAAGAAAAGTACCATTCAATAGAATCCAATAACAAATTAGGCACATAACAAAATAGAAAAGCTAGATCATTATATACTTCCTCAACGTTTCTCGAAACCAAATTAGTAATATTATCTAGTTGAGTTTCATGCTCTTGAAGAACATGTAGAACCGGTATTACAGAGGCTTATGAAATTGACCCTGATGTCATTTTTTTAGCCAAAAGATAACAAAATATACCATAATTTTTTTTCAAACTCAATTCAAAATTTAATTATATTTAAATTATTTTTCATAACCCAAATTGTAAAAAAAAAATTATGTTTCTTCTTCCATGGTCCAGTTGGGCTTGGACAAGGTTTTTATGTCTTGAGCCGTTACAACTTGAATTCAATTTAAATAATAAAAGATATTTTTAAAATTTAAATTCAATTAAAAATATAAAAATGTTTTTTAATGTTTTATTATTTTCTGAACATTCAAATGGACTTTTTGGATTGACCAAGCTAGGCTAAAAATGGTTTAGGCTTGAAAGAATTTTAGATTATTTATAAGAGTATATCAAGGAGTCTAATAATTACAATTTTTTTTTGAAAGGTCTTAATAACACTAGAAACCTTATCACACAATTATGCATGTGATAATCACGTATTTATAACACAGGCTTGTGTTTAAAAATAACATACAATGAATTGAAAAGTATGATTTGGAACTAATTAATAATAACAACTGAAATATGTATGATATTAAAGTAAAAAAATAGATTAAATTAAGAGTAAAACAAAATCTAAACACAAAAACAGACCATATTAAGAATACTAAATGAATACAAATGTTTATCATTGTTTTATCTTCAATCCCGAGTTGGTGATGCTAAATCAATAACATTATCTACATACACAAATATGTAAAAATTTAGAACACAAATGTTTATCTGTTATAAAAGCATGTAAGACATGTACATTTCTGACATTTGTTAATTCTACATGTGCATTAGGATGAGATTTGTGTTTACAGAGGAAGTGTGGGAGTTTAATTCATTTGCCATATTTGGTGGCTCAGCCACACATATTTCAGCATTTGGCGATGAATCACCTATATTGATCTGGCAGTTAGGCTGTGAATATTTTGAAAAGTTTCATACCAACACTAAGCGGTGTGTAGGGTTTGATGGGTATTTAATACCCTATATGCTGTGTAGGGATGGTCGGAGATGGTGTGTAACGGATCGGAGTGGGATTGTAATCTACATCTGATATGCTCTGATTCTGTTTCTGTATATGATATATGTCTGATTGACTTCTGAAAGCATGTTTGAAAATTATATCTGATATTTTTACTCTTATAAGTTACACATTAAGCTTGTAAGCTCACTCTGAATTTCTCTTATTCTTAGGTAATCCTTCGACTTAGGTGGGTCGGTGCGACTGGAGCTCGCTTAATTATCTTCTTGTTATATTTGTTACTTTAATCTAGTTTATTCTATTTTGGTTTTGAACTATTTTTGGACTGTTTTTAAGTTTAGGTTTATTTTCGTTTTTTTATTAATTTAAACATTTTTGCTTGGTTTAAATTCGATCTACAAATTTTTAAATTATATAGCAACAAACTGTGTTTTCAAAATTGGACTCAACTAAGAATTTTCGCTGCAAACATAAGTGTTTTACGAGTAAATAATCGACAAATTTATCAAAATGGTTAAGCAGGATATTTTCCCCAAATAAACTCGGATTTTACTCAATAAGAGCTAGCATTGTTTTATAAGTCAAACAGATTCTGGATTTTCAAATAAATTGTAGTAACATCTCCAGATTTGGCCATAACGTCTAGGCCGGGTTTGGGATGTTACAAAGCCTATGAGCTTACCCAATGTTTCTAACTTCTCAATTAATCAACATATTTAGGACTAGGCGACGTGCAGGAGATCAAATTGAGTTCTCAATTATTTAAGTATGATGGTTCATGTTTTTAAATTATTCTGGACATTCTGATTTTTTTTTTTGGGGGGGTTGAAAAACTTTTTCCAGATTTTGCTTTGCATAGTTGGATTTAGTAATTATTACTAAAAACTACAAGATTTTGTGTTTTACAAATTAAGTCGTGGTTTTCAAATTTTAGTACTCTAAAATTTCCACTGCAAAATAAAGTAATCACTTAAGTGTTTTTCTATAACAAAATAAATAGTTTTAATGATTGTTTTCTTAAAAATTGAAAAGCGATTCGCCAGAATTAATATTGTCAAAACACACAATTTCAAATTTATTTTCTGGGTTTTTAAACAAGTTAATGTAATTCCTCCAGATTCAACCATAACGTATATACCAAGTTTGTGGCGTTACAATTTTTGTCCTCAATTTACGTGTATATATATATTATATATATATTTATCAATTTGACCTTGATTTTATATAAAAAATTAACATCATTTATAAAATAGAAAAAAAGTATATAAAATTCTAGAAAAATAAAATCTTGAATATGTTGTTGAAGAACTAAAATGTATCACAAATAAAGAAAAGTATCATTCAATAGAATCCAATAACAAATAATTAGAAACAAAACGAAATAGAAAAGTTCACTTTCATGCTCTTGAAGAACATCTAGGACTGATATAACAGAGACTTGTAAAATCGACCCAGATGTCATTTTTTTTGTCAAAAGATTACAAAATATACCACAATTTTTTTTTCAAACTCAGTTCAAATTTTAATTACATTTAAATTATTTTTCAAAACCCAAATTGTAAAAACAAAATGTGTTTCTTCTTCCATGGTTGAGTTTGGCTTGGACAAGGTTTTTATGTCACGAGCTGTTCCAACTCGAATTCAATTTAAATAATAAAAAATATTTTTAAATTTTAAATTTAATTAAGAATATAAAAATATTTTTAATATTTTATTATTTTTTGAACTCTCAAATGGACTTTCTAGATTGACTGAGCTGGGCTAAAAATGGGTTAGGCTTGAAAAAATTTTAGATTGTTTTTAAGACTATATCAAGGAGTCTAATAATTATAATTTTTTAAAATGTTTTAATAACACTAGAAATCTTATCATACGCATATGCGTGTAAAAATTACATATTTAGAACACATATTTGTGTTTAAAAAGAACATACAATAAATGATGAATAGTATGATTCGGAACTAATTAATAATAATACATGAAATATGTATGATATTAAAATAAAAATTAGATTAAATTGAGAGTGAAACAAAATTTAAACACAAAAACACATGAATATTAAATGAATACAAATGTTTATCATTGTTTTGTCTTCAATACTGAGTTGGTGTCATGTTCATTTATGACGCTAAATCAATGGCATTATTTATATATACAAATATATAAAAATTTAGAACACAAATATACTTATTAAAGTTTCAAATGAAAACCTTAAATTGTTTTAGTTATAATGTAAATGAAAAAGCTTTATACGCATGGTGTCCCCTAGTTCAAATACCATTATAATTGTTTGAGTTGGGACCCAATTGATAAGTGACACCAACCCAGTAAAATGCTTAATACATAGTATAGATAAAACAATTCTAAACTAAAATTTTTAAAAGAATTTAGGGTAAAATTCAACTATGGATAAGTTTTCATTTTGATTACTTAACTAAAAACTGCTACAATTTGATCACTAATATTTTTGAAATTATTTTCTTTTTGTCACCCGACTGTTAAGTGGCACTTGTTTTAGTTGGTATAATAATAATAATTCTAGTCATCAGTTTTTATATTTTCTGTCAATTTGACCTTGATTTTGTATAAAATTATAAAAAAAACTAAAAAATATTTATAAAATAGGAAAATGCATATAAAAACTCTAAAAAATAAAATCTTGAATATGTTGTTGAATAACTGGATTTTATTGAGAAATAAAGAAAATTATCATTTAATAGAACGTAATAACAAATGAAAAACAAAACAAAGTTACATTTTGCACCTTATACTTGTTCATAATAGCTAATATTCACATAAATTTTCAATTCAGCCCATTTAAGTGATGAATTCACTAAATTCTAGTTATAGCTAAACATATAGATGAAATCAAGTACAATTTACACATAATATAAAACCAGATAGTAAGTTTCATATTTAATTTCACACCCTAATACTACTCATTCACTTGTATATTTAATTTCAAGTTGTAACATATGATTATGCATTCTTATACCCTGTTGTCCCATACTTTTCGATTATTTATTAGATTTAATGATAAATTTAGCTTTTAACGTTTGATTATTTTATTAAAATGGCTCTAATTGTGTTTTTGAGGTTTTTTTTTTTTGCTATCAACCTTTTTTTTTGTTTCAATCTTCTTTTTTTCATAGATTTAATGAAAGTACCTTAAAAAAGTTAACCGCAATAATGTGGAATATCATATGTCGAATATTTTTAATGAGATATAATTTATTAGTTAGATAACCCAATAAGATAATTACATGTAGAGAATATTAAAATAAATAATAATTAAATTGAAAAAAATCTTAATTTAAAGAAAACAAATGTAATTATTTTTTAAAAAAAACTAACTCAGTAGAAAAATTTCTCAGTAAACAAACATATAAAAGATTGAAAACTTTAGAAAGAAAAGAAATATTGAAACAAAGGTTGTGGTAAAGAAAAGCTCATAAATAGAATTACGGCCATTTTGACAAAACAAGTAAAAGTTAATGGCCAAATTAATCATTAAACCTAATTATTATTATTATTATTATTATTATTATTATTATTATTATCATCATCATCATCTAATGCCAATTATTAATTAGCAAAGAAAAAAGTCAAAAAGAAAACAGTAAAAAAAATGGATTTCTTTCTCCCATTAATTATCAATCATTAATTATTTTCAATTATCAATCATTAATTGTTTTCTCTTTCTTCTTCTTAACGTACTTTCCCATTAATTATCAATCATTAATTAGTTTCTCTTTCTTCTTCTTCTTCACGTACTTTCCCATTAATTCCTATCACAATTTTGCTTATTTCTGTTTCACCTTCTTCTTCGCTCTTTTTAATTTCTTTTGATCTCCAAGGTCTATCACTAATTTTCAAGCATCCAGTCAAGGTAATTTTCTGTCATTTGCTTCATTCATGACTATACAATGATTGTTTTTTATTATCAGCTACTGTTGTAGCAGCTAGCCTTGTAAGATAGTCAAGGTAATAAGATCTGAAGCAATGGTTTCCTCTAGTGATTATCAACAGTTTTAGATTTTAAGACGGGATGATCAGCGGACATAATCTACTATAGATACAAATTAATACGAAAAGAGCTATGCTTTGTAAGATAGTCAAGGTAATAAGATCTGAAGCAATGATTTCCTCTACTGATTATCAATTTTAAGACAGGATGATCAGCAGACATAGTCTACTATAGATACAAATTAATACGAAAAGAGCTACCCAGAAGCAATATAATGTTGAAATCCCATGCTGTTGAACATTTTACCTCTTAATATTCTGTAATGAACTCTTGCACACTTGACCAGAATTTCATCATGTTTCTATCTGCCACCCATCCATAGCTCCATCTAATAGACGCCATTGCTTGAAACTTGCATTCATGCTTACACTGACATATCAAAAAGCCAATACATTCACAGATTTTCATTATCTGCTACTGTGAGTCTTGTGAGTCTTTTAAAAATTGTCTGTATCAATCAGTGAGAATGTATTAGAATCAAGCTATCAAAGCAAACCTAATAGCACTATGAGTCCAAACTTGGACTAGACATCAAAGAATTCTGTTGTAAAACAAGAAAGTGTTAATAAATAAAAAGTAAAAACAAATGAAAACTTAAAGCTAAGAGTCAATGAAAATTGCTGAAACCCGAAAACTTGAATTGATAAACTCCGTTCGAGGTGTTCTCGATTTCAAAAAATCACAAAATTTAAACTGGAGCCTCCTCAATTAATGTAGATCTGATCTGCAAAGTTTCAGCACAAAATTCAGCCCACAAAATTTTTTTATTATATTATTTTTTTGTACTTTTTTTATCACTTTTTTGTGGTAAATATTTTTTTACACCCTAAAATAGTGTCAAGAAATAGTATGTAAAATTTCAAATCATTTGAAAATCCTTTACCCACTAAAAAATACTTTTTTCAAAAAACTGTCGGGGTGAAAAAAAAAATTATTTTGAAGCTATTTCTAGAAATTAGTTTATAAAAAAAAAGAACACTTAAAATACCCAAATCAGATACCAAATGATAAAGAATGAGACAGATGAACACAAAAGCAGATCGTAGAGTTTATCAAAGTCGTAGATTTGACTTAGGGCTCTAGACTTTCGAAAAGAAACTTGGATTTTGACACAAACCTGAAACGAAATCGAATCCAAGTCAGATAAAAAAATTAAAATAAATAACTATAATAAAATAATAAATCAAAGATTAGAATAATAATAAGGCGAATAAATAAGATAAATGGAAAGATAGAACGTGGCGTGTAGAAGTCCTAAGAAACCTTGGAAACACGAAGAATCCACAACTCCCTTCAAGTGGCTCTAATTTCCCCTCCAAGATAGAAATCTTGGCAAGAAAAAGTTTGAAGATGATCCCCACAATCTAAAAAGATTGTTAAAACTCTTCTAAAAAAAACTCAATAGAAATTATTGAAAAGAAAAAACCCAGAGAGAATTTATTAACTCAAAGACAAACAGAATAATAATGAATTGTATCAATTGTGTACAATGCAAATGCCTATATATAGGCCCGCTAAATAAATCTAAATAAAACTCTTAAGTATACTAGAACTCTAATTTAATCTAAACAAGGAGTGGTTTTAAACTAAACTTTCTTGTTAACATAAAACTCCTAAATAACTTAAAATACTTAATAATTATAAAAAATTTGGAATAAAATAATAAGAGCTGATAAATAAAATATTGGGCTTATATATAATAAAAATTAAGCCTAAAACTCAAACTCAATATGAAACGTCTAGGCCTGTGAGATCAATTGGAGTTCTTGAAGTGAAATACCTAAGTTTGTTAGCATTTTCCACATTGGCTTGTCATCATAAATTGAGAGTTTAGGCCCACGAACAGAATTAGTCCCTTCTAATTCATCATTACTACAGAATTCATCATCTTGAAATTTCAACTCTTCTTCTCGAATTGTTTTCGTGATAAAGTCTCGAACAAATAAGTTGAGTTTTGACTTTATCTGTTTGGATTTGGATCTCATAATTGGGCCTTGAGAGAAACTTATATCATCTCTATTATGGCCTTTGAATTGGGCTGAGTTACTTGTATCAATATAAATTTCTGTAATTCGGTTAACCTACAAAAATATTTTGATTTGGTTAATGTATTTGAAAAAAATTCAATTCAATTAACGGTTAAATTTTTTACATTTTAAGTAATTCGATTCGGTTAATCATTTTACCATCCCTTTACACCACTATTCTATGGCACATGCATATGCAAAATATAGTTTGCGTATTACTTGTTCCTAGCTTCCTTGCTCATTACATGCAAATGCAAAGATTGATCGACGAACAACGTGCCAAATTTAAAACAAATTTAAAAATATTTAATAATGTATTTTTAAAAATAATTATTTAAAATGTTGTTAAATAAATTTATAATTTATAACTAAAAAATTTAACTTTTTTTGTCTGATCAGAATTAAACAACTATAATTTTTATTCTTAATTATAGAAACAAATAAATTTCTTCCAAAAACAATTATAAAAAATAAAATTAGTGTTAAAATGTGGGTAGTTGTTTAGCAAAAGATTTAAAGTATTTTAAAAGAAATAGTAAAAATTAAAAATAATTTAAAACACAAAATTGATGGGGACATTCCATTTCCCACATTCAAGTCTTTACATATGTTTCAACCCACGTAACTATCTCCATCAATTATTTTATTCCTTACCAATTTAAGAACAAAAAAATAATAATAATTAATTATTTTATCCAAATCATACAAAAAATAATTAATTATTAAAATGGTATGGAAAATAAATTAATTATAAAAATAAGACATTTGCTACGATGTTCTGCTGGTGTCGCTGGCATATTGGCAACACTAGACTAAAATGTGATAACCAAAAATATTCAAAGACTTTATATGTAAATTTCTCATTTTAATTGGCTGTTGAAAATAAGTTTTAAAAGTGTTGTGTGGCAGTGTGGCGGCACAAAATCTTAAATAGGGTTAATTTCTTTGTAAACCCTCATTGTTTATTATTTTATTTTTATTCCCCTTCAATACCAAAACTAAAAAGTTCTCTTACCCATTAGTCCATTTTAGATTATGCCTGGCATAACAGTTAACTTTATTGATAGTAATTTTCTGTGGCTCATATATAGATATATAATAAAATCTTTCTAAAATTTTATAATTAAATTGATAATAAGAATAATTATAATGCCATCTGTAATGGCAGACAGCAAGGAAAAAAGCGAAAAGAAAAAGAAATAAAAATAGGATTTCTTACTAATAATTCTGCCTTTGTGGAACCTGCCACTGACTTCATAATTCCCCTGTTTTTATATTCACTTTCTTCTTATTTCTTTCTTCTTCACTGCTTTTAATTTGTTTCAATGTCCAAGGTCTATCACAAATTTTCAAGCATCCAGTCAAGATAATTTTCTTTCATTCGCTTAATTCATGACATGCTTTTCTTTGCTTTTGATTATCCGCAACTGTTTTAGATTTTAAGAGTGGATGACCAGCAGACATAATCTACTATAGATAGAAATTAATACAAAAAGAGCTTCCCAGAAGCAATATAATGTTGAAATCTCCTGTTGAACATTTTATCTCTTCATATTCTGTAATGGACTCTTGCACACTTGAATCTTGCATTTTATATACATTGAGTGCTTGATTCTGGTGACCAAAATTTCATCATGTTTCTGTCTGCCACCCATCCATATCTCCATCTAATAAACGCCATTGCTTGAAACTTGCATTCATGTTTCCTTTTCATGCTTACACAGACATATTAATACTTCATCCAATACATTCACAGATTTTCATTCTCTGCTACTGTTATATATGACTGCATTGCAGGGACATAGCAATGGAATACGTAAAGCCTGTTGTCGGCATTGCAAATTCTCTCGGAACTCCTGTTTGTAAATATTTGAAATATCACAGAAAGCTGAACGATTATGTGAGAAACTTCAAGAGGATCAGAGATGAATTGAATTGCAAAATGGAAGATACAGAGCTGCAATTGAAAGCAGAGCTTCTTCGTCCTCGGGGGAAGATACCGAAGAAGGGAGTTGAAATTTGGTTGAAAGCTGTGAAAGAGATGATTAGGGAAGCACAAGTTGTTGAAAACAAAGTCAGTAACGGGAGATATCTCTGTCGTGCTTGCAACGGGAAGCTGGTTGATAAAAAGACTCGAGAAATGAAGGAATTTCTTGATAAAGCTCCTAATGCCTCCGAAGCTCTTGCCATGGATGGTCCAAGTGGTGGGTTGCCACTGCCAACATCAGAACTAGTTGGGCAGGAAGCTGCCAGAAAAGAGATTTGGGCATGTTTGATGCAAGAGGAGATAAAAAAGATTGGGGTTTGGGGGATGGGCGGTGTGGGTAAAACCACGATCATGAAGCACATCCACAATGATCTTTTGAAAGAACAAAGATTGGAAAGAGTAATCTGGGTTACCATATCAAAGGAGTTCAATGTAATGAAGGTACAAGATAGTATTGCAAGTGCGTTGGAGGCGAAGGATTATTTAGACAAAGAAGAGGACAAGCTCAGACGAGCAGCAGTCTTGTCAGAAATGCTGAAGAAAGTAGGAAAGCATGTTCTAATCCTAGATGATGTGTGGGATGAAGTCTCTCTAGAAGAAGTTGGGATCCCTGAGCCGAGTGACAGCAATGGCTGCAAGTTGGTGTTGACAACCCGTTCGGAGCATGTCTGTAAGTATATGGGTTGCACGGTGATAAAAGTGAAGCCCCTTTCAGCACAACAGGCATTGACACTATTCTTGAGTAAAGTTGGGCCTAACATAGTGCAAAATCATACTTTAATGCCAATTTTGAGGCTCGTTGTCAAAGAATGTGCGGGTCTGCCTCTTACAATTGTCGTCGTAGCTAGTACATTGAAAGGAGAAGAGGACCCTCTTATTTGGAAAAACGCACTCAGGGAATTGAAAGAGAGAATAGAAAAAGTGGAAGGAGTGGAAGCTAAAGTGATAGAGCGTTTGAAATTTAGCTTCGATCACTTAAAGGACGAGAAAGTGAAATCTTGTTTCTTACATTGCGCATTATTTCCTGAAGATTTTGAAATTTGGAAGGATGAGTTAATTGAGTGCTGGATTGAAGAGGGATTCATAGATGATATGGGTACAAGACAAGAAATGAAAGACAAGGGCCATGTTATTTTGAAGAAGTTAGGAGATAACTGCTTGTTGGAAAATATTACCACTGAATTTGGTTTACATGGTATAAAGATGCATGATGCAGTAAGGGAGATGGCATTGTCGATCACAAGAATGAATCCTCGATATATAGTACAAGCAGGCTTGCAATGGAGTCCAGATATTGAGAAAGTGTCGCTTATGTATAACTCCATAACGGAATTTCCCGCAGATGTGCTGCCCACAAAATGTCAAGTGCTCACAACCTTGTTATTGCGGGGGAACCCAGTAACGAAGATCCCATATTCTTTATTCATGAACATGCCTTGTCTTAGTGTTCTCAATTTGTCTTTTACAAAGATCGAGAGTTTGCCAAATTCCATCTCTGAACTAAAGAACCTCACAACATTGTTGGTTCGTGGCTGTCAAGAATTAAGAGATCTGCCATGTCTTTCGATGCTTCAAGAATTGAAGAAGTTGGATCTTTCTGGGACTAAAATTGAGGAAGTTCCTGAAGGAATGGATATGCTGATAAAGCTAAGATATCTTGATCTTAGTGTGCGCACTCTGAAAGAGATACCCTCTGGACTTTTACCAAAATTCGTTCACCTTCAGCACTTGAGTTTTGATGTGCACAATGAAAAAACAAGTCTAAAAGCAGAAGAGATGGAACCATTGATGAAGTTGGAGTGGTTTACCGGACGTTTCGAAGACATCAATGAATTCAATAAGTTCATCTCCTCAATGCAACAAAGTAAGAAAAATCTCATCAAGTACTCTTTACAGGTGGGCTCATATAGTGTGGGCTCAAATATGCCTCATAGAAGAGATAAAAGAGTAACAATTGGAGGAGTCCACAAGTGGGAAGGTGAGTTAATTATGCACCCAATTGAAATTCAAGAGTTGAATATTTTAAAGTGCCACTATTTGAGAAGCTTAGTCGATGATAATTCTTTCTTCAAAAATGCGATTGACTTGAGGGTTTATGATTGTCAAGGGATAGAGTCTGTTGTTTCCTTGTCCTCTTTTGCCTCTTCTTCCGCTCATCCATTTCAGAGCCTCGAGGTGTTATATCTTCGTGGTGTGCCAAAGTTGACTGCCTTTATTATGAAAGATGCAGGAATTGGTTCAGCAACAACATCAACATTGGCTCCGTCTGCCACTTTTTCCCATCTTAAGGAAATTACGATATACAGAAGCTTAAGTATGAAGACGTTGCTTCCACATTGGTTGCTTCCAAACCTCCAAAACCTGGAAGAAATACATGTGGGTGCTTGTAGTCAGCTAGTAGAAATATTGGGAGCAGCAACATCAGAAGTTGAAGAAAAAGGGAGTGATGCATTAATCAAATTCCATCTTCCCAAATTGAGAGAACTGGAATTGTGGGCATTACCAAATTTGAAGAGCATTTGCAGCAAAAGTGGAGTGATGGTTTGTGATTCTCTCCAACTTATCCATATTACTAGATGCGATAAACTGAAGAGAATTCCTCCATTTGTTCCCCTTGTTGGCAATGGGCAGCCATTTGCATATGCTCCACCTTCTCTTACCATCTTCTCATGCACAGAATGGTGGGAATCGTTGGAGTGGGATGACCATCCAAACTTTAAAAATATTCTTCGCTTCAACCCCTTTGGAGGATAGGAGGTATGAACCATTTATGGTTTAGTTTATTTTTTTATTTTGATAAAACTAACTTCTCCATATTAATAAAATTTGAAGTATATTTGTGAAGATGTTGAAGAGAAAGATAAAAGGGTTGGTGGGAAAGAAGTCGGGGGGAGGATAGTGCAAAAGAGAGGAGAAAAGGAATGATGGAAGGAAGAGGTTAAGAGCATGGAGACTGAGAGGCAAAGGTAAATAAGAGATCAAACTGCCTCCACTTTTTAAACAGTTTCCCTCTCTTACCATTCCTTCTATTCTCTTATTCTTCTCATATATATATATATGTACAAATACAATAGGGTACAATTAACATTTTTATAATTTTTTTAATTTTAAAATATGCAATTTTAAAAATTAACCCATTAGATATCATATTATAGAACTTGTAGTAAAATTATATTTTAGTTTATACAATTGGGTATGTAATCAATAATTTATTTGTATGCTATCAGTGATTATTATTATATCATATTTACATAATGTTGTCATGTCACATCTCAAAAATCGGGATAGTAAATCGGGGGTTAGTGAATCAAAAATAGTAATTAAGTTAGATCATTAAAATAAGTAGGAATTAATTAAATAAAATATTATAATTAATATAATTAATAATTTTATGTTAAGAAATTAAAATTGGGTGTTCGGGAATTAGTTTGGTTAAAATGGATTTTTTTTAAATATTGGGTTTGAAAATAATTGAGAAAACTATATTTTAATTAAACTAAGGTCTGAATTGAAAAATAAAGGAAAACTGGAAGTTTTTTAAATGCAATTTTTCCTTATTTAAAAAAACTGCTCATCTTCCCCGTTTCTTTAACCCGACCTCGTTTCCCTCCATTGAATTTCACATTAAAAATTTCCCCAAATTTAACTATAATATTTTCTCTCAAAATTAACTCATCCTTAATGATTTTCTAGCTATCCAAACACATCCACACCTTCCAATTTTCAAGAGCAAGTGTTTCTACCTAAACTAATGATGATTTGCAAACGATGCTTAAATGTGATATGTTATGTGTTGTATATTGAGATGAAAATAAAAATGTTATGTGTTTATGACTGAATATGATATGAGTCTTGCTGATTTTATATACACTATATGAGATCTATATGTTGTGACTATTTGAGCATAATGTGAGCACTTGTAAGTGCATGATATGAGACTTGAATATGTGATATGAACATGAGTTGTGTGATATGTGAAAGTGTGCATAAAACAATACATATACATGTTTAAGTGGATGTGTTTGGAGGGTGATAGCTTTACGCTACACATTATATTGGCCGTATTTGGAAATTTGGTTACCCAATGCAATATATTTTGTACATATGCTTCATAATCACATTGTGGCAACATATTAATGTGAATGCTATGCTCACCGTGCTTAATAGTGATTGTATGCTTTCTTCTAACTTTGGATATTGTGATTACTTGTGGCAATCTCTAAGCACTCACTGAGCTTGAAAAAGCTCACACTCTTTTATGTTTAACAATGCAGAGATATAGCTGAAACAAAGAGGAGAAGTGAGCTGCCAAGTGATCCAAAGCAAGACAATTTAACCTGAGTATGTTTGGTGTGTTTTTAAATCAATAAGGAAGGCAATGTGGGACTAATCTAGAGGGTTTTAGACTTTGAACTGTTAAGGGTTTATTAATGGACAATAAGGATCGTTTAAATGGTTTTTAGAACTTTTAAAATTGGTTCGAATGAATGCTTTCAATGGAAGATTTGAGAATGAATGTTATTGGTTGAATTAGTAAGGTGTTGTGTACTTGTTTATTGGCTAACATGTAAATTGCAGGTGGATTGGCTTGTTGCGTATTGAGGTAAGTCCAAAATGACCATATAGTATGTTTTGTATCAATTATGCACTTAGAAATGCTTAAAATACAAATTTACATTTTGAGTAATTGAATTGTGACTTTAGGGTTGCATGATAGCATAGTAATTTACTTGAGATGTCAAAACATGTTAATGTAAGTTATATGACATGTTAAAATAGGGAGAATAGCATGAAATCTCAATTTGGTATGTGTATGAGGGTGTCAAAGTGTCCAACACAAGTACTTGAAAATTTGCGATACCGATATTGGGTCGATGTTGCCACATGGAAATCATGAGGTCGTGACACGGTGATCAAAGAGTTTTGGGCATATTTTGAAACTTTTGCAAATAAATTTTTATTTTTACATAATAAAATTAGAAGCCTTAAACAACATGAAATGCTTTAAAAATTTACATGACTTGGTTTTGTATATTAAATTTTAATATTGGAACTTCAATTTCTTAAAATAGTTTTACTGGATATTTTGAATAAAATAAAATAATAGAAAGAGAGGAAATTTTTTGGGGAAAAGAAGAATAAAATTAAAATTAAAAAATTAAAAATAAAATTTTAATAAAATATCACTAATTTCCCCCAACTCTACACTAACCCACTAATCAACCTAATCCCACCAAATCCAACACTTCAATCCACATCCAACTACCTCAAAATTTCAACTTTACCGAAGTTAACCCCTATTAGACAACCGCAACAAAAATTATGATTCACATTCGTACAAAGTTTTGAACACAAAACCTCAAGACAAGCTAACACCTTACTACTCAAACATAAAAGCTCATTCTAATATAACTTGACTTGCAATAGAATATAAGCCAAACCGCCAATGAATAGGCTAGGATCACAAATAGCAAAAATTTCCAAAAGTAGGACTTGAACTCAAGACATCAAACACACAATCAAAAACACTTAGCCATTGAAGCAAATACATATTTGTGATAAAATTCACAGAAACAAAGTTAAATAATCAGGGCTTTACAATGTCGGTATTGGAATTAAAATCTGAAGGTAACTCTGATTCCATAGAGGAAGGATTAGGTATCCAAATTTAGGTTCATTCTCTCTTGTTTTTTCTTGAAGGTGGAACATGGAGGAGACTAAAAGAATTGAAAACTGAGGCTACATGAAATGTTGCATTATAAATCATAAGACTGCTATTTGCTCTAATTTAGATACATATGATTTATAAATATTATATTTTATAATCATAGTAGAGAACAATGGGGCCAACAATAATGGAAGACAGCAAAGGAAAAAACTAATAATAAGAAAAGATGGAATTTACTTTGCCTTTGTGGAACTTAAAAATAAAAGTTGCCCCGAACACCATTAAAATTGACTCATAATATTGTTTGTTTTCTTTGATTATTGTTCCCATAACTGCTACTGTTGGTGTGTGGTGATAAAAATGAATTTATGAGAAATTAAAAAAGGTTTCAATACGTGTATCGATACCACTATTTTAAAGTTCTATTTACCCCCACTTATTTATCGCTGTGCAAAAGAGTTACTCACAAATTGATCTTGAGGATACAATAAAACCTAATGATTGTCAACGTTTTGCACTGACAAAAAGAATTCACTGAGCATTGAATGGAGCATAGCAAGAATACCGATTTCTATAAAGAACTTCTACAGTAATTTTTCATAAAACAATCTAGGAATATTAGAAGATGAAGAATAGAATTCGATAACAAATTAAAAAGAGAACAAAACCAAAAAAAAAAAAGAGTTAGATCATTACATGATTCCTCAATATTTCTCAAAACCGAATCATTACTATTATCAAGTTGAGTTTCATGGTCTTAAACGACATCTAGAATTGGTATTATAGAGGCTTATAAAATTGACCCTAATGCCATTTTTTTTTAGAAGAATACAAAATATACTACAATTTTTTTTTCAAACTCAATTCAAAATTTCATTACCTATAAATTATTTTTCAAAACCCAAATTGTAAGTAAAAAACAGAGATCAAATAATTTTGCTTAATGTTTTTCTTTTCTTTTTTTTTTAAAAAAAATGGGTATTGAATATTTTGATACAGATAATATAGAGAAATTTTGGAGGGTTTAAAAATAATTACCCCTAATTTTCTCTCACTTTATTTATTTTTGAATTTTTATCTATTTTTATTTAATTTTTAATTTTATAATTTTATAAAAATTTTAAAAATAATTTTAATTTTTTACCAATTTATATATTATCAAGATCAAATTGATAAAGAGTATAAAAATTGGGGACTAATGTAACCAACTCATTTTCTCAACTGTACACCAAACAACTCAAATCCACACTTTTTAAGTTGAAATTGACTTAACTTTAAGGGATAATTGTAACTATCTCATATTCTGGAGACATAATGAATATCGTATTGTAAGGTTTTAGCGTGGGTTCATTTCTCATGTTTCTTGACTAAAATGATAACCGGACTAAAGCTAAACGGAGATTAATTGAACATGAAATTAATCATACTTGATTGGATTATGAGTTAAGAAGAGAGGAAACTAAAATGGGAATTGCACCAAAATATAAAAAGAGAAAAACAATGACAGATTGCTTTAAATGCAATAGACACAAGAATGTGCTAAATTGCCTTTTTAAATTGAAAGTGTGTATTCATGTCACAATTACAAATCTTTATATACACATCTCAAAGAATCAACTTCACATAATTTTACTCCTAGAATCGTGTTTAACAAGCAACCACTAAATTAGATTTTTCCAAAAATAGAATTTGTCAAAGCAAAAAAAATCTAATATTTTTATCAGCATAAAAATAATTCTGCAACTTTCAATTTAGCCTCCACACTTGCTCTTTGTTCTAATTTAGTCCGATTTGTTTGTTTCTAAACTTTAGCACTCCAATTGTGTCCCTAATAAAATTTAAGTAAGAAATCACAAGTTTAGTAGCATCTTATTAAAAATTTTATCAAAATTAGGTACATTAAATATATAAAATTAACTTGCAATCAGATTTAGAACTAATTAATAATAACACATGAAATTTAAACAAAAAAAACACATCAGATTAAAAATACTAAATAAATACAATTGTTTATCTTTGTTTTGACTTCAATCCTGAGTTGATGTCGTGTTTATTTGTGACACTAAATCAATAATAGTTTTTTGTGTACACAAATAAATAAAAATTTAGAATACGGATATACTTATTAAAGTGAAAAGTGAAAAGTGAAAAGTAAAAAGTAAAAATTGATTAGTTCAAAAGTAAATGAAAAATATTTATATGCAAGGTGTCCTTGGTTCAAATCTTGTTATGGATAAATTTTTATTGATTTATAAATATATGAAAAGACGAAAACACCCTCATAATCATATATCTTATTTTGCAAATAAAATCTTGAATATATTGTTGAATGACTAAATTGTATGAGAAATAAAGGAAATTACCATTCAATAGAATCCACTAACAATTTAAAAACAAAACAAAACCAAATTAGTAATATTATCAAGTTGAGTTTCATATCTTTGAAGCACATCTAGAACTGGTATGACAGAAGCTTATTATGAAATTGAACTTGATGCCGTTTTTTAGTACAAAGATGCAAAATATACCACAAAATTTTATTTTTCAAACTCAATTCAAAATTTCATTACATTTAAATTATTTTTCAAAACTCAAATTGTAAAAATAAATTATATTTAGAATTTTATATTTTCTTATAATGTAAAAGTTATGTTAAGGAACATAAGAGGTAAAATGCAGAAAACAAATGATTTTGCTTAATTTTTTTTTTCTATATTTCTTTTGAAGAAGGGATATTAGATATTTCGATATAGATAATAAAGAGAAATCTTAGAGGGTTTAAAAATAATTATTTATTTACTGTTATTTAATTTTTAATTTTATAATATTCTAAAATTTTAAAACAATTTCAAATTTGGGTACAGTGATAATTTGAATTTCGACTGTTTTTAAAAACGGTGAACACCCAATCAATAAACCTCAATTTGGATTTAAAAATGTAACTTATGAAGGAATTTATATGTACTTGAATAGATTGATTCACATTATTCACGTCTTACAAACATCATATGTAAGAACAACTATATTTTTTTATAGGATGCCGACTAGTATATTTAATTTCAAGTTGTAACGTGTATAATTAGGCATTCTTATGCCATACTTGCCCATTATTATGCTGCTGCTGCTGCTGTTGTTGTTACAATTGAGCACCAAGATGACTGCAAAACTTGTTAGTAATGTCCAGAATGAAGGGAAAGGACATGGCAGATTAGTGAATTATTACAGATTTAAAGAAGAATCAAATTGTAAATCAGCTGATAGATACAACTGCTGAGAATCAAATACCCAAAATGCCAACTATAATGGCAGAAGCAAAGGAAAAGTGAAAAAAGATGGGATTCCTTACTTAATACCTCTGCCTTTGTACCCACAACATTCTTTCTTCTTTCACAAAATTCCAACCTACTTTTCTTTCATTTGCTTCATTCATGACATGCTTTTCCTTTCTGCCACAACATTCTTTCTTCTTCACTGGTTTTAATTTGTTTTGATCTCCAAGGTCTATCACCAAATTTCAAGCATCCCGTCAAAGGTAATTTTCTTTCATTTGCTTCATTCATGACTATGCAATGATTGTTTTTTATTATCTGCTAGCTTTGTAAGAGAGTCAAGGAAGTCAACTTCACTGCTTCATTTTCAGTTCTAATCTCTCAACACATTTCAGCCACTAAGTCAGGTAATAAGGCAATGATTTCCTCTACTGACTATCAATAGTTTTAGATTTTAAGACAGGATCATAGATAGAAATCTCAAATTGTTGAACATTTTAGCTCTTAATATTCCGTCATGAACTGTTGCACACTTGAATCTAGCATTTTATATACATTGAGAGGTTAACTCTGGTCTTTTTAAACACTTTTCCTCTCTTATCATTCCTTCTACCCTCTTATTCTTCTCTAATATATATATATATGCTTCCCAATATGACCTTCTAAATATTTATTATTAAAATATTTATATTAATCAAAATGATTTAAGGTGAGACAAAACTAAGATCATAGTTTTATTTCCAATAAGAGTTAGGAAAGTATCGTAAAACGACATAATATTTTTTTAATTTCCATGTAAAATTTCTAGAAACATTAAGATTTAAAAAATAAAAAATGCTTTTTTTTAAAACATAATATTTATAAAAAAATATAATTGGATTCATTCATATGTAAACGTAACATATTTCTAAAATTAAATAATATTTTAAAATATGAGGACTAAATGAGAAAGTTAAAAAGGTGAAAGCCCTTTTAAAATAAATTAAAAACATTAAAGGGATTATGTTGCAAATAACCCCTCCAAGTTTCCCGTATATAAAAGACATTTCCCTTTTTCTTTTAATTTGTGATGGAAAAGGATAATTACTTGGGTAAATTACACTCAAGGTTGTTAAATTATTAATAAATTTACGTTTTGATCATTTAACTTAAAAAAATATAAAATGATAATTAAATTATTTGAAGGCTTTCATTTAAGCTACTGATCTATTCAAAAGTTTTTATTTAAGTTATTGAACTATTATCTTTTTTTTTCTAAAGTCTGACTAGCGAGGTTAAAGTGGCAATTCGATGAACGGTACGATAGATCAATACTCATCGATGAGTAAAGAATGCATATTAGATCAAGTCAATCTAATAGTTGATGTCGAAGAATGGAGAAGAAAACTGTTTGGATTTTGATTCGTATATACATGACATTTAAAGTTATTTTATATATAATAAAAAAATCCCTAAACTATAGAAAAGTAGAGGTAGAAGAGTTTTTTATTGGTGTAAGCAGGCAAATAATGAAGGCCATATAACAATGATTTTAACAATCCGACGACTTAAAAGAAAATTTTCAAACAATTCATTAATAATATTTTGTAGCTTTTTAATATTAATTGACCAAAATGTCAAACCCGCATCTTCCAATTCATTTTTGCTCCACCAATATAAACAACTGTACAAAGAGTGTTAAAAATAAGAAAATTTGTTAGAAAAGCAGTGAAAGATTTTTTTAAAAATTTTATGGTGAAAAAGAGTTGGTGGAACCACTAATTCATCCTTGTTGGCTAAGCTTGTGAGATCAATTGGAGTTCTTGAAGTGAAATGCCTAAGTTTGTTAGCATTTTTCACGGGGCTTATCATCATAGATTGAGAGTTTAGGTCCACGAACAGAATCTATCGTCTTGAAACTTCAACTCTTCTTCTCGAATTGTTTTCGACGAACAACATGCCAAATTTAAAACAAATTTAAAAATATTTAACAGATTTTAATAATGTATTTTTAAAAAATAATTATGTAAAAATGTTGTTAAATAAATTTATAATTTATAACTAAAATATTTAATTTTTTTTGGTCTGATCAGGATTAACAAACTATAATTTTTATTCTTCATTATAGAAACAATTAAATTTCTTCCAAAAATAATTATAAAAATTAAAATTAGTGTTAAAATGTTGTTAGTTGTTTAGCAATAGATTTAAAATATTTTAAAACAAATACTAAAAATTAAAAATAATTTCAAACACAAATGTCAATAAAATAAAAATATTTTACTCCTTAGCAATTTAAGGAAAAAAAATCAAAATACTCATAGTTTAGTAACTAATAATTAATTTTTTGGTAAAATAAAAAATTTGTCTTAATTTTGTATTAAAAAAACTCAAAATTATTTATAAATAGAATATGTATATTATTCAACATAGGGAATTTTTATCCAAATCATACAAAAAATAATTAATTACGAAAATGATATGAAAATAAATTAATTATAAAAATAAGACATTTGCTACAGTATTCGGCTGGTGTCGCCTAGCATATTGGTAATACCAGACTAAAATGTGATAACTAAAAATAGTCAAAGACTTGATATGCAAATTTCTCATTTTGATTGGTTGTTGAAAATAAACTCTAAGAATGTTGTGTGGCTACGTGGCGGCACAAAATCTTAAATAGGGTTAATTTCTTTGTAAACCCTCATTGTTTATTATTTTGTTTTTATTCCCCTTCAACACCAAAATTAAAAAGTTCTTTTACCCGTTAGTCCAGTTTAAATTATATCTGGCATAACAGTTAACATTATTGATAATAATTTTTTTTACTCATATATATATATATAATAATTTTTTTTCTAAAATTTTTATAATTATAATTTTATACGCTATCGTAAATTAAATTGATAATGAGAATAATTATAATGCCATCTGTAATGGCAGACAGCAAGAAAAAAAGCTAACAGAAAAAGTAATAAAAATAGGATATCTTACTAATAATTCTGCCTGACTTCATAATTTCCCTCCAAGGTCTATCACAAATTTTGAAGCATCCAGTCAAGGTAATTTTCTTTCATTTGCTTAATTCATCACATGCTTTTCTTTGCTTTTGATTATCTGCTACTGTTATAGCAGCTAGCTTTGTAAGATTGTCAAGGAACTCAACTTCACTGCTTCCTTTTCCGTTCTACTCTCTCAACACTTTTCAGCCACTAAGTCAGGTAATAAGATCTGAAGCTATGATTTCCTCTACTGATTATCAACAGTTTTAGATTTTAAGACAGGATCATAGATAGAAATCTCAAACTGTGGAACATTTTAGCTCTTAATATTCCGTAATGAACTGTTGCACACTTGAATCTAGCATTTTATATACATTGAGAGGTTAACTCTGGTGACCAGATTTTCATCATGTTTCTGTCTGCCACCTATCCATAGCTCCATTTAATAAAGGCCATTGCATTTATGCTTCCTTTTCATGCTTACACTTACATATAAAAAATTATTCAAAAATCCTATACACTAACATATATGATTGCGTTGCAGGGGCAGAGCAATGGAATACGTAGAGCCCGGTGTTGGCATTGCAAATTGTCTTGGACCTCCTCTTTGTAAATACTTGAAATATCACAGAAAGCTGAATGATTATGTGAGAAACTTCGGGAGGATCAGAGATGAATTGAATTGTAAAATGGCAGACATAGAGCTGCAATTGAAAGCAGAGCTTCTTTCTCCTGGAGGGAAGATACCAAAGCAAGGAGTTGAAAATTGGTTGAAAGGTGCGAAAGAGATGATTGCGGAAGCACAGGATGTAGAAATTAAAGTCAGAAACGGGAGATATCTCTGTCGTGCTTGGAACGGAAAGCTGGTTGATGAAAAGACTCGAGAAATGAAGGAATTTCGTGATAAAGCTCCTAATGCCTCTGAAGCTCTTGCCATGGATGGTCCAAGTGCTGGGTTGCCACTGCCAACATCAGAACTAGTTGGGGAGGAAGCTGCCAGAAAAGAGATTTGGGCATGTTTGATGCAAGAGGAGGTAAAAAAGATTGGGCTTTGGGGGATGGGCGGTGTGGGTAAAGCCACAATCATGAAGCACATCCACAATGATCTTTTGAAAGAACAAAGATTCGAAAGAGTAATCTGGGTTACCATATCAAAGGAGTTCAATGTAATGAAGGTACAAGATGATATTGCAAGTGCTTTGAAGTTGAAGGAAGATTTGGCCATAGAAGGAGACAAGCTCAGACGAGCTGCAATCTTGTCAGAAATGCTGAAGAAAGTAGGAAAGCACGTTCTAATCCTAGATGATGTGTGGGATGAAGTCTCTCTAGAAGAAGTTGGGATCCTTGAGCCGAGTGACAGCAATGGCTGCAAGTTGGTGTTGACAACCCGTTCGGAGCATGTCTGTAAGTATATGGGTTGCACGGTGATAAAAGTGAAGCCCCTTTCAGCACAACAGGCATTGACACTATTCTTGAGTAAAGTTGGGCCTAACATAGTGCAAAATAAAATTGTAATGCCAATTTTGAGGCTCGTTGTCGAAGAATGTGCGGGTCTGCCTCTTACAATTGTCGTCGTAGCTAGTACATTGAAAGGAGAAGAGGACCCTCTTATTTGGAAAAACGCACTCAAGGAATTGAAAGAGAGAATAGAAAAAGTGGAAGGAGTGGAAGCTAAAGTGATAGAGCGTTTGAAATTTAGCTTCGATCACTTAAAGGATGAGAAAATGCAGCATTGTTTCTTATATTGCGCATTTTATCCTGAAGATTTTCAAATTTGGAAGGATGAGCTAATTGAGTGCTGGATTGAGGAGGGATTCATAGATGATATGGGTACAAGACAAGAAATGAAAGAAAAGGGCCATGTTATTTTGAAGAAGTTAGAAGAGAATTGCTTGTTGGAAAATATTACCAATATACGTAATCAATCTTGCATAAAGATGCATGATGCAGTGAGAGAGATGGCATTGTCGATCACAAGAATGAATCCTCGATATATGATAAAAGCAAGTTTGCAATTAGAAGAGTTACCAGAAAAGGAGCAATGGAGTCCGGATATTGAGAAAGTGTCACTTATGTATAACTCCATATCAGAAATTTCCATAGATGTGCTGCCTACAAAATGCCAACTGCTCACAACCTTGTTATTGCAGAACAACCCTATAAAGAAGATCTCAATTTCTTTCTTCACAAACATGCCTTGTCTTAGTGTTCTCAATTTGGCTTTTACAAAGATCGAGAGTTTACCAAATTCCATCTCTGAACTAAAGAACCTCACAACATTGTTGCTTCGTGGCTGTGAAGAAATAAGAGATCTGCCATGTCTTTCGATGCTTCAAGAATTGAAGAAGTTGGATCTCTCTAGGACTCAAATTGAGGAAGTCCCTGAAGGAATGGATATGCTGATAAAGCTAAGATATCTTGATCTTAGTGTGCGCACTCTGAAAGAGATACCAGCTGGACTTTTACCAAAACTCGTTCACCTTCAGCACTTGGGTTTTCATGAGAGCAATGAAAAAACAAGTCTAAAAGCAGAGGAGATGGAACCATTGAAGAAGTTGGAGTGCTTTACCGGACGTTTCGAAGACATCGGTGAATTGAATAAGTTCATCTCCTCAATGCAACAAAGTAAGAAAAATCTCATCAAGTATTATTTACAGGTGGGCTCATCTCTTATGGGTAGTACAACAGATAAAGTAGTAACAATTGGAGGAGTCCAGAATTGGGAAGGTGAGTTAATTATGCACCCAATTGAAATTCAAGAGTTGATTATTTTAAGGTGCGACTATTTGAGAAACTTAGTCGATGATAATTCTTCCTTCAAAAATGCGATTGACTTGAGGATTTGTAGTATTTGGGGGTGTAAATGGATAGAGTGTGTTGTTCCCTTGTCCTCTTTTGCCTCTTCTTCCGCTCATCCATTTCAGAGCCTCGAGGTGTTGAATCTTCAATGGCTGCCAAAGTTGAGTGCCCTTATTATGAATGATGAAGGAATTGGTTCAGCAACAACATCAACATTGGTTCCGTCTGCCACCTTTTCCCATCTTAAGAAAATTTTTGTACAGGGATGCTCAAGTATGAAGACGTTGCTTCCACATTGGTTGCTTCCAAACCTCCAAAACCTGGAAGATATTTGGGTGGAAAAATGTGATGAGATAGTAGAAATATTGGGAGCAGCAACATCAGAAGTTGAAGAAAAAGGGAGTGATGCATTAATCCAATTCCATCTTCCCAAATTGAGAAAGTTGTCATTCCGGTAATTACCAAATTTGAAGAGCATATGCAGCAAAAGTGGAGTGATGGTTTGCGATTCTCTCGAATTTATCAAAGTTGCAGAAGACTGTGATAAACTGAAGAGAATTCCTCCATTTGTTCCCCTTGTTGGCAGTGGGCAGCCATTTGCATATGCTCCACCTTCTCTTACCATCAGGTCAAGGAAAGAATGGTGGGAATCGTTGGAGTGGGATGACCATCCAAACTTTAAAAATGTTCTTCGCTTCAACCCCCCGCCGAGGACAAGAGATATGGACAATCTATGGTTTTTTTTTTAATTTTATATATTCATATTTACAATTAAAACATTTAAGTTATAAACTTATTTTGATATTATTATGGTCGTAAATTTCAAAGTTTATATAAAAATATATTTATGCTTCCAATTTTAAAGTAAATAATATGGAATAGAAATTAACTATAGACCTCACCATATCTTGAGTCGATCAACTCAAATTTTATTTAAATATAGAACTTTATAGTATAATTATATTTTAGTTTATAAAATAGGGTATGCAATCAATAAATTATTTTTATGCTATTAGTCATTACTATTATATCATATTTATATAAAATTGTCTATTTTATATATTTGAATTTGATGACCCAAATATTAAATTTATATATTTAGACATCAATACTAATGATTAGCCATCCAATAGTTAGTGACTAAGATGACATGGCAATGTTAAACACTTGTCAATAACTTGTGAAATTGTCATGTCATCTTATACATTACATAGCATTGTAAATGCACTTTTTATTATTTTTAAATTTAAAAAAAAAAGATAAACTATAATTTTAACCATTAATTTTTCAAGAAGTTATATTTTAGTTATCAAAATTTGAAATTTAAAAAATTTCGGTTCGATTAATTTTTTTGAAAAAAATTCAGTTTTGTTAGAGGTTAAAAATTTTGAAAGGTCGGTTAATTCGGTTAATGTTATTTCGAGTCGATTAACCTACTGAATATCTCTAGTTGTAAGACTAACGGTGGCACCTTTGAGCCCCTCCGTGAACCATTCAATGGCTCTTCATGGAGGTGAAACATATCTCCACAAATTGATAGTTGGGTCTCTCTGTTAACCATTCTACGACTTTCCACGAAGGTGAGACATATCTCTAAAAATTAACAGTCTACGACTTTCCACGAAGGTGAGACATAGGGGCGAGCATTCGATCGAATCAAATCAAAAATTTTCGAGTTAATCGAGTTTTCGAATCTCATTTTATCATCCTAACTTTATTTGAAGTTTTCTCGAATCGAGTCGAGTGAGATTGAATTCGAATCGAATCAAATCGAATATATTTGTTCGAGTTAAATTTTAAAAAATAATTTTGAGTCCTTATAACCATCGTCACCCATCATAATAAAATTTGTCCACCTTAATCAAATTTATTTATTAATTTTTATATACTGGTTAGCTTCTTTGCTTGTTTAGTTATTTCAATTATCTTCAAATTCTTGTCATTATGTATTTTGGAATTAAAAAATATACTAAATGTAAAAATATAATTTTTTAATAAAAGTTATTTTAAAAATAAAATGTGAAATTGATACCAATATAAAATTTTAACACGAATATTTTATGGCATAATTAATAATTCAATTTTAATATAAATATTCAATATGACTAAACAATTCAATAATATAAATAATATAAAATGTGAAATTTAATTTAATACTATAAATAGTAGATATAAATAAAATTATTACTATTTATGTTTAGTGATTTTTTTTGGATAATTTTGATTTTTTATTTGAGAGTAAAGGGTGAGAAGTAAAAATTTGGGGGGAAAATAAAAATTTTTGGGGAATAAAAGTTTGAAGGAAAATAAATAGGGAGAGTAAAATTTTGGAGGGAAAATATTAAAAAAAATTAGAGGGGAAGGGTTTGGGGTAGATGGGAAGGGAATAAAAGTTTTAGGGGAAAAGTGGGAGGAAGTAAAAATTTTGGGGAAAAATAAAAAATTTTGAGGGTTTTTTAGAGTAAAATTTTAAGAAAAAATAAATGGGAGAATAAAATTTTGGTGGGAAATAAATTTTGGGTAGATTGGGGGTTGGGAAGGGAGGGAAGTAAAAGTTTTGGGGGGAAAGTGGGAAGGAGTAAAAATTTTGAGGGAAAAGTAAAAAGGCTTGGGAGTTTAGGGTAAAAATGTAAAATATTATAGTTTGATATTCGAGTTATTCGAATTATTCGAATTCGAAAACTCAACTCGATTCAAATTCGAAATTTGAAAAAAAAATTCGAGTTAACTCAATTAACTCAAATAACTAGATTCGTTTAACTCGAAATTCAAAATTTTTTTCGATTTTTTCGAGTCGAATCAAGTTTTGCTCACCCCTAATGAGACATATCTCCAAAAATTAACAGTCAAGAGCCCTTCATGAACTGTCCAGCGGCTCTCCATAGAGGTGAGGCATAACACCAAAAATCGATAATCAAGCCCCCCATAAACCGTTTAGTCAGGGCCCCTTCGTGAACCATTTAGTAGCTCTCTGCAAAAGTGAGACGTATATATCTCCAAAAATATAACTCTAGATCCTTCAATCAACAACTATACAACTCGTGATAATATGCATTATATATTCCTCGATTGTTGGGCCAATAGACACACTACTCGCTAAATCACAAAGTGAAATTTATACAAGTCAACTACGAATAAAAACACTATCGACAACACATTGTTAAAAAAGATAAAAAGCATGAATTTCAATAATCTCATAAGTCATTGTATATTCTCAAGTCAATGACTGCCATCCATCAAACTACAAAGTGAAGTTCATATAAGCCAGACGAAAGCACTACCCATCAATATACCAATAAAAAAAAAATTAAGTAATCCTGAACTGCATAAAGCAAACATGAGACAAATTAATGTTAGCTTGTGGTCCTTCAACTTTTTCCACTTCCATCTTACTCTGATTTCAACATTTCATTACCACTCTTCATTATTTATATCTCCTTCTCCTGCAATGGAAGCTGCAGGTTTCAGAGCTGCCATAAATAAGGATTTCATAGCTCAAGAACTTGACAATACAGAGAAGATGACCAAGAAGAAGAAGGGGTTGCTATGGGAAGATAGGGTTCAGTGATGGCTTGTCACAGCCTTCTTCCCAAGTCGAAAAATCCAAGCTCAGTTTATCGGATGCATTTGCCCGCAATCGAAAGGGAGTCATTGCAGTCATAATCAGCTTATGCTACCAATCTTAAGAACCAAAACATCAACTTACTATACTATGATGAAGGATTTTATAACGATGTCAGGTATCGGAATTAAAATTCAATTATCCAAGGGAATCTAAGGGATAACATCTGAAGGAAATTCAGATTGTTCAAGAACAAATTTGAAATTTCATGGCAGATTAGGTATCCAATCAGCTGAACCGCTAAAGCGATTGAAAGCTTGGTAGAATATTATGTTCCAATTCTACAAATTCAACTTTAGTTTCTTTCATTACAGTTTGCCTATGTATAGAAAGCTTAGGACACCACACAAAATATGCATAACATTCTATCCAACATAAGAAAGGTACAAAAAAGAGTTCGTTATCATACGGAAACAGGTGAAGTTGCCACACTTACAGATCACTAAAATTTTACAACAATGATGGAAATGTCATCCTTGCTGTTTCTCTTAACAGCTTCCTCAGTTAGGTGCTTTGCAGCAGATCGAGCATCCTTAATGCCTTTGATAGCGTCGACAGCTTCTTGGTTTGACATTACCTGGAATTTAAGGAACAGACCATTAAATCTCAGGTTCAACACGCAAGTTCAATAAAAGAAAAATGTGATTAGATAGGGCTTACCTTCCATAAACCATCACTAGCCAATATTATGAGGTCGGTATCATCATCGATTGTTTCAATGCTCACATCTGGCTCCGAAGTAAGATGTTTCTTTAAACTCTTGTCACCAAATGCTCTCGCCACCGCAAGCTGGCCGTCAACACGCGCGACATCCCCTGAAACAAAAACAATATCAGGAAAAGCTGGTGTAACCTTGAGCGTCATCCCCAAAAGATCAGGCACCCATTACCTGGAAAGTTCGAAACAAAACCGCCTCTATTTTCAATGCTCTCCCTTTCAGAAGCGGGCTCATGATCAACTGAAAGCTGCTTAGCCACGCCGTTCTTAGAAATCACAGCCCGGGAATCGCCAACATTTGCTATTACCAGCTTCTGGCAGTTGATCAATATTGCTGTCACAGCCGTTGAACCCCCTTTGCCCAAATCAATGGCTTGTTCCAATATATTTGTATCCGTTAAACGATACGCTTTCCTAATCGCATTCTCTGGTTCCGTCCAAAAGTCGGGCTGCTCGCATAAAAAGAAACAGAGGCGCTTAGTTAAAACTACAAGCAAAACACAGTCAATGCATAGGAAAAAGATACCGTAAGATCCAGCTTATTATAGATTACCTCATTCAAGATATTGTTAAACAAGTTCGCCTTCAAATAATCGGGAATAACATGGCTCAAATGGCCATCGAATATGGCAAATAAACCGAGCTCACTGCCATTGACTTGCTTAAACTCCGCGAAAACGTAGTCTTCCATTGGATGATTCGCTTTCCCCTTCACTAAATGATAACCATGTGTTATATTCTTCGACATCTTACTCTTCCCTTTTCCAGATTCAGCATTATTAGAAGGGTTTAAGCCTACTTTTTCTTGAACTTTCTCCTGCAGTGAATCAATATAAACAGCTCAATAAGCAGTAAATTTACACCACGTTTCCTAGAAATCGCCATTGATGAAGAAAAACAGGCCATCACCCGTAAAGCATTATGGTGGAAATGGGTCAATTCTTTTCCAAAATGCAGCTAATTGATTCAAAACTTTTTAACAATTTCATTTTCTTGGGAAATTATTGAGGTCAAATCATCCAAAAACATCCAATTCTTCCCACAAACTAATTCTTAGAAACAATTTACTCCAATTTCCAAATTTCCAAGAAAAAACAATCATAATCAAACCCCATATATAATAAATCCAAAATCAATCACTTCAAGATGCCGCAAATGGGTTCTTTCAAAGAAAAATCATAACCCATTTCTTCAATACATACATATATTCATATTCACACAACAGATCATGGAAAGTCGAACTATAAACAAAAAGGTATTTAAAGAAAGCCCAGAAAAGAGAGGGGATACCTTCATCTTGTGGAGGATTTCTTTGCCAGTCATGGCTTCCTTAGAAGGAAAGACCTTGTGTATGTATGTATATAATATGGTTATATATGTTGTTTGTTGTTGAAAGAAGACACAGTGGCCAAGAGAAGGCCAAAAATAGGAAGGAAAAAAAAAGAAAGAAAGTGAGATTGTAAGTGAGAAACAAGAGGGGGAGACAAAGAAAGTAAGTGTAAGATTGAAGAAGGGTCATCCGATCATACGCCGCGTTCTTTGCTTTAACTACATGACGCGTTCTTCACATTTCCCTATGACCCATCTTTTTTTTCTTCTTTTTTGCTTTCCTTTTTCTTTCTTTTTACTTTATAAAAATATAAAATGGTTTATTTCTACTTTTAGCCCCTAAACTTGTCATTTTCTCTCACATTAATATTTATTTTTGCCCACATTGATACTTCAACTTTCCCTCTCTAACCCAACTCCCCATGTTCCTAACACCGTTTCTTTTTAGATCATGTGGTGCTCATAGCTAATCAAAACGTCACACCTATAGTTTTTTTTTTAATGTTTAACTAGAGATTCTATTTCACGCGTATGCAGAGGTATAGCTAGAGGCTAACAAAGGTCCCAGGTCCTAGGTCTCTAAAATAAAAAATTTTTCATTTAGGTCTTTTAAAATTTTTAAAATTTAAATTAATAAAGGTAAAATTACATTTTAGCCTTCTTAAAAATGATAAAAATTTAATTTAATCATTTAAAAATTATAAAGATATAGGTTATTCAAATAGTAAAAATTAAAATTTAATTTCAACCCCTAAAAAAAATTTCTACCTTCGACCCTGCACGTATATGTGGAAATCATGGATTTAGAATTCAAATATGTGTTTAAAAATAACATATAATAAATAATAAAGCATAATGTTTAGAACTAATAATTTAGCTCGTGAGTAAAATAAAATTGAAATATGTATATAAATCATATTAGTAGTATTAAATGTACTATAATTATTTAGCATGGGTTGTTTATTTAATATTAAAATCTATCCATTTTTTAAAAATTAAACTTCGAGCTAACTTGTGAGTGCCATTAATTATACTAAAAATCTTATTACACACGTGTGTGAAAACTACAAATATAAAACACAAATGTATATAGAAAAATAACATATAATAAATAACGAAACGTATGACTTGAAACTAATTAATAATAAATTACAAATGAAATATGTACGATATTAAAATTAAAACAATAGATTTAATTGTTTATCATTGTATTGTTATCAATCTTGTGTCGATGTCGAGTTAACTTGTGACACAAACTCAATCAAATACATTATTAATATTAGTTAATATATATTGATGGAAGTAATAAAGTGTGAATAATTATAATTATAATTATAATTAAAATGTAAAAACATATTAAAATAAAGATTTATTCGAGTGGTAAATTAAAAGTTTTACTTATGTAATTAGTTTTGGTTCGAATCTCACCATATGTATTATTTTTTAAATGAAAAAGACTAAAGCCGCCTCAAATAATATAATTTAGTTGAATTATGGAAGTACATTTCGTAATTTAACAATTGAGTTGATTACGCCCTCAATCAACTCAATAAAACACTTAAATAATAGTAAATATAGATATAGATACACAAATTTGGTGAGAAAAAATATAATATTAAAAGTTATTTATAAATACCTGGTTAACTCGTGACACCAATTCCGTTAGTGGTTTTATTAATAGTAAGGAGAAGTGATTGTATGAAACTGCGATTCCACATCACCTTTATCTCTTTCTAGCAGGAGAATGACAAATCAAAATTCTCTTATTGGAAAGGGATAGGGATGACATAGAATCACAGTTTCATACAATCCTTTCTCTAATAGAGAAAACATTTTATGTTAAAAGTTAATATTAAAAAAAAGTTTAGTGCAGTCGTAAAGAATTTATTTATAAATCTATTAAACATAGGTTTAATCCCTTGTCATATAAATTTTAGTTCTTTTATTTTAAAACTATATAAAAGTATAAAAAGACAAAGAAAGGCCATCAAAATAATAATAGTAGTCATTTAATAAAAAAGTATATTGGTCATTTCCTAACTGAATTGATATATGGTTAACCCGTGACACCAACTCAGTCAAGAGTTTTATTAATAGTATAAACGAGTTAGTATTTGGTTAATTCGTGACACCAATTCAATCAAAGATTTTATTAATAGTTTAGATTTTTATTTTTTAAAAATTAAAATAATTTCTTTTATTTTTTTGGAAACAATACTTATTGGGTAAATTACACAATTAATCACACAACTATTAACGTATTTCTATTTTGGTCGCCAAATTACAAAAAAAAAATCCAATTTCATCAGTAATGTTTTCGATCGATTCTGTTTTGAAAACCTTCCCTTAAATCGATAACAAAAATAATGTTGTAGTCTTTTTTTAATTGATATAGTACCACATTTAATTCTCTAACACTTTCATATTTTATTAATTTAATCCTAATTCTAAATAATTTAGCAAAATAAACCTTCACGTTTATAAATTTTATCGATTTCATCCTCTCTGTAGAAGATAATAATGAATGAGTTGAGTGGTGAGTTATTTCTACCACCAATCGTTGTCAAATCAGAAAAAAGGAAGAGTCGAAATCGCAATTAAAAAGAAAAAGAAAATATCCACAAAATGGTGACATTCAACCAACCATCTTTTATCATCATTTCTTCCCATGTTCATGACAACCAAATTATTTGTCTTCATTTATAGAATAAATAATTAAAGATTAAATTATATTCTAAGTCCTTATATATTTCGTACATTTAAAATTTAATCTCTTGTTTTTATTTTTAAGAATTTATTCTTTTTATTTCACAATTTTAAAAATTCATGTTTAGTTGTTACCACCTTTAAGCTTTTTATCAAACCCATTGTGATAAAATAATTTTCTTATTAGAATTGTGTTCTTAAGAAAAATTGACACCAACATTTTGATTAAAACAGTTAATATTATTAACTATTTAGAGTTATTAATGGCATTATAAAAGTAAATGGACCAAACTACGCCAAGAATTAAAGTATATAGATTAAATCTTAAGTTTCAAAATAGTTTAGGGGCCAAAATTAAAATTTGACTATCATCTTAAAAAAAACCCCAAACTTAAAAGAAATAAGAAGACTCGTGTCAGTATGAAGAGTTTAAGACTTTTAGAGCATTCAAATTAAATATAACCATGTAATATATTACTTGAAAAGTTGAACTATATTAATAATATTATAAAAAGGGTAAATTACACCTGATGTCACTCTAAAATAAAGTTTGTCCTATTTTGGTCACTCTAATTTTTTTCTCAATTTAGTCACTATAAATTGTTTAAACTAATAGCACATTAACCAAATGAACGGTGACATTTTTTTTTTACTATTGATAAAATTTTAGGGACCTCACTATAATTATTCTAAAATATTTTTTCATTCCAAAAGGTGATAACTTCCTTGTTCCAAACCCCCAAGCATGGTAGAGATGAAATTTTCTGCAATTGAAACTATGATTTGAACCTTCCCTTCTTGGCTGGGCGAAGTCAAAAAATATTTTTAGAGTTTGAGATAAAATTATAATTTTTAATAGCCTATATTTTTATAATTTTTAGAGGATTAAATCAAAGCTTTATCATTTTAAGGGGCCAAAGTATAATTTTACATTTATTAATTTAAAATTTTAAAATTTCTAAAGGATATCCCGATATGCCACTGCTTCTTCAATTATAAAGCCGCCATTGATTACAATGGTGTTGTGCCATTCATATCGGCTATAGTTTAAGGGCCAAAATTGAAATTTGACCATCATCTTATAACATTAGAAAAATAACCCAAACCTAAAAGAAATAAAAAGACACGTGTCAGTGTTCAAGTGTTTAAAACTCTTAGGACATTCAAATTAAATATAACCATGTACTATTTTAATTAAAAAGTTGAACGATATTAATATTATAAAAATGGTAAATTACACCCACCCAATGCCGCTCTAAAATAAGGCTTGTCTTATTTTAGTCACTCTAAGTTTTTTTTTTTAATTTAGTCACTCTAAATAAAATAATTGTTTAAACTAATAACACGTTAACTAATTAAATAACTAACTAAATAACGACACGTAATATTTTTTTACTTTTGACTAAAGCTTAAGTACGTCTCTATAATTATTATACACTTTTTCATTCCAGAAGGTGATAACTTCCTAGTTCCAAACCCGTGGCAAGTTCAAACCCCCAAGCATGGTAGAGTTTGAAACTTTCTGCAACTGAAACTATGATTCGGACCTTCCTTTCTTCGTAGGGGCGAAGACAAAAAAAAATATTTAGACGTCAAAATTAAATTCTAATTTTTAATAGCTTATATTTTTTATAATTTTTAAAAGATTAAATTAATTTTTTATTATTTTAAACGGATCAAAATGAAATTTTACCTTTATTAATTTAAAATTTTAAAATTTCTAAAATACATAGATGAACAATTTTTCATTTTAGGGCCCGAGGCCCTGCCACCCCCAGATACGCCGCTGCTTCTTCGATTATAAAGCCACCATTGATTACAGTGGTGTTGTGCCATTTATATCGGCTATAGTTAGTGCTGAAGGCCTGCAAAACTCGAACCTTAGTTCAGGGGCTTCTAGCTCATTGTCAGGTGCCAACTTATCTTCACTGAGCACGGCCGAAACCTCTATTGGAACACAACATAGGAATCTTAAACCGTTGCAAATTGGATCAACCATATATGTATCTCAGACGAATTCATTATTGCTTCAGAGTATTGATTCTTATCGCTCTTCGGTAAGCATACATCTCCAAGGTCTCAATTAAGCTACAATATTCAACTAAGATGCTGGATTTCTCACTTACTTATTTGTTGGCAATAGAGGCCGAGACGATCTTCAGCACGTGGCGGTGAACTTTTATCTACAAGGCAAGAGATTGAAAATGCTCGTGTTTCAACACTACACCAAAACAGGCTTTTAGCGGCGCTTTTTTAGGCCTTTAGCGGTGCTTTTTAGCGCCGCAAATACTTTTAGCGGCGCTTATGCAAAAGATGCCGCTAAAGATAGCGCCGCTACCTTTAGCGGCGCTTTCACAAAAAACGCCGCTAAAGGTGTTGGTCTATAGCGGCGCTTTTATCACAAACGCCGCTGAAGACTAAGAGCTTTAGCGGCATTTTTTATATAACCGCCGTTATAGATTGGTGTCTTTAGCGGCGTTTTTCTTGGAAGCGCCGCTATAGATCAGGGTCTTTAGTGGCGTTTTTTATATAAACGCCGCTATAGACCATGGCCTTTAGCGACGCTTTTCCCAAAAACGCCTCAATAGACCTTGATCTATAGCGGCGCTTATCCAGAAAACGCCGCTAAATTTGGCAGATTTGTAAATTTTATTTTTTTATATTTTCTGCCCTCCTGTAAAAAACAAATCAAAAGAAATCATATCTAAACCAGCCAAAAGTAACAAATCTATGGATTAAACAAATAATATAATAAATATCAATAAATATAAACAAATTCGTATTATTCTTACAAAAATGTTAAAAGTTAAAATGATAATTGAAAGTCAAAATTGAAGTATATTTACACGATAGTCTAAGACGGCGGCTGTTGCGACTGCTGAAACATCTTCATCATACTCTGGAGCTGCTGCTGGAGTTCATCGAACTTTTGACGCTGCTCTGCTTCCCTCGCTGCAGCCTCTGTTTCCCTCGCTTTAGCCTCTGCTTCCCTTGCTGTAGCCTGTTCTTCTTTCGCTGTCGCCTCTGCTTCTCTTGCTGCCGCATCTGCTCTAAGCTGCTGCTGGAGTTCTTCATACTTTCGTTGAACCTCAGCTTCTCTCGCTGCTGCATCTGCTTTAAGTTGTAGCTGGAGTTCTTCATATCTTTTTTGAACATCAGCTTCTCTCGATGTTGCCTCCACTTTAAGTTGTGTAATTTGCTCAGTTGTTGTGCTTGCATCAGAGCAATCTGGTCTCTTAACCTCTGAACTTCAGCTTCAGCTCGACTCCCCGAAGGCATATGCTGTTGCGAGCTAGATCCAAAATATTAGGACGGGTTAACAAAAGATCCTTGGAATCGAACCCGACCATACCTTTCAGGACCCAAAACTTCAGTGATAATCCGGTTATCAATGTCGTCAATATGAACAGAACTATCACTGGATGCAATCGCGTCGTACTCCGCCTTTTTATTCTTTAATTTTTCCTAAAAAATAAATCACACATAGATAGGAACGCAATATATATTAAAAATAAGAATGCAACATAACTTAACAATATTTGCATTATAATAAATGAAATAAATCATTAGAAAGTAAACACTATATAAATAATTAAAACAAGTGAAATTGTATTAAGCAAACGTACCATAATTTCTGCAGCTTCAAGAGTCATAGGGTTTCCATCTTTCTTCCTATGTGTAATGTCAAAAAGTTGAAGTCGTCCAACTTTTTGACCGGACGACAGTTCCTACAATACAATAGTAAAAATATTAATTGATAGAAAGTAATAAATATCTGCCCATATTAAAAGCATTTCAAAATACCTCTGCATGAGCTACACACGCAAAACTTTTCGACCCAGCTGTGTGAGTGAATTTTTGTTGCTGCCTACTCTGTTTTCCAACTTGTTCACGATCCTACATTATGAAATTATTAGTACGTTAATTAGGAAATACTATACACCAAAATAATTACAAAATTTTATAAGTTACACATACCTCTCCTTTCTTCGAAGTCCAAAATCTAACGACCTCTTCCCACTGGTACCTCAGCATTCCCGGCGGGACATTTTGTAATCTCTCGTCGAGTGTTGTTTTTGTTTTAAAATATTCTTTCTTTAAAGTGCTCTTATGGTCTCTCCATCTTTTTCCCAATGCCTTCTTTACATAAGCATCGGAGACCTCTAAAGTAAATCTCGCCTACAAAAACACAACTTAAGAAAGTAAATGTAAACGAAACTTAAACCCAAGTATTATAAATGACATACACGTTTTGTTACCTTAATGTTATCGAGAGCTTGGTTCTTGTTACTCTCGGGCACTTTATGCCATGACTCGAAGTTAATTGACAACATATTTGCATTCCGTGCTAGAATGCCCATGTATCCTGCTAAAAGGCGGACTTCTGATCCAACAGGCTGACCAAAGCTATTACTGGATACTTGGACACGCTCGACTGGATCTAGGTCGTATAAATCGCTCAGTACTGTACGTTCGCGAACTCTCCGCGTCTCACCAGTTTCATCTGAAAAATAAAAGTATTGTAATATACGAAATTTAAAAAAATAAACAAGAAGTCAGCACACATGAAAATTAAATGTTAAATTACTTTGAACTTCTATATGTTCCTCAGGTGTAACCGGAACATTCGAAGATCCAATTGCAGTCTGTTGTTCAGTGCTGTTTGTTTCCGCCGAGTTTGGAGTACCTTGAACAATGCGGTGCGATCGCACTTTTCTTCTAGGCATTTTATTTGCAATACAAATAAATTAGTTGAAAACTTAGTATACAATTACGACAATAACATCATTCGTAAATATAATTAGATAATCGTAAAAGCTGACTACATTATAATTCGTAAATATCTTCATCCGTATCCTGGCGGACCCATTGAAATTGTGTACTAGTACTAGGGATGTTTTCGTTTAATTTCTGTTCTGGAAATGGTAAAGTTTGTGTTCTGTCATCAATGTCATCTCTACTTCCACTGCCCATGTCAAACAAGTCTCTAGGGATGTTACGGAGTACAACGTACCAACCCTCATTAGTTGGATCTTTTGAGTAAAAAACTTGTTTGACTTGAGAAGAAAATACATACGGCTCATCAATCAATTGTTGTCCTGTGTAAATCAATCGAGCGAAGTTTACCATTGTGAAACTAAATTGATCTTGCTTGATTCCACGTGCAGTATTAACATCGGCCCAATCACCTCGAAATAAGACAACTTTCCATTTGCCGTAGTAATCCAACTCAATTATGTCAGTAAGAAGTCCAAAATATTCCACATTTCCCTCCACAGGATTATTGTCCCTAGCACTAGCATAACTTGTAATTGAGGAATTAACAACTATTCCACAATTTTGCGTTCTCCTCAATATCTCGCGATATTTTGTATGAAATCTGAATCCGTTTATGAGGAATGCACTATATCTTTTAACCACCCGATTTGGACCTTGGGAAAGCCATTTAACTTCGTCGGTGACGTTCTTCCCACTCCAAACCTATTGAATGGAAAGTAAACTGAGTAATTAAAAATGTTTTGAACAAATATTATTATTTGTCGGTGAAAGCTCCAATTACATACCGTTTGATTTAACCATTCATGAAAAGATTCTGTAAACAACTTATTGATATCTCGATGTTGTGTTCTTCGGGAGCGCGAACGAGATCTCAATATTTGTTTGTACTCACTATGTTACAAATATGTTAAGTTTGTTAAACTATAAACAATTTTTGAAATGATAAATATTTATCAAATTTCTAGAACTTACTTGCGTAAAGGTTCCATTGATTCGTGGTGAAACAGAACATATCGATGTGCTTGTACCCACGATAAATCATCTAATTCTGCAATTTCAACTTTACCGATTGGTTCTCCAAAACTTTGGAACAAATAACTGTCGGAAAAGTTATGATCCGTGAGTCCAGCATTTCTATTTGGTCTGTTCAACCTTGTTTCAACATCTTCCAAATATCTTGAACAGAAGGTCATACATTCCTCTGCCAAGTAGCCTTCAGCAATCGATCCTTCTGGATAACGCTTGTTGCGGCAATAAGACTTTAATTTTGATAGGAACCTAAACACAATATATAACATTGTCAAAAGTTGTAACTAAAGGCACATGGGTGAATGAAGGAAAATTTACAAAATTGTAATTAACACCTTTCTATGGGATACATCCATGATAGAAAACGGGTCCGCCAAGAATTGCTTCATGCGGGAGATGGATTATCAAGTGAACCATAATAGTGAAGAAGGAAGGTGGGAATATTTTCTCCATGTTGCATAGAGTTAAAGCGGCTCGATCCTGTACCTTCTGAAGTTCTTGAACATCCAAAACTTTGCCACAAATGGCTTTCATTATATTGGATAGTTCAATTATACAAGACGTCACCTTCTTCGAAATACAACATCGTAGAGCAACTGGCAGTAAATCTTGCATCAAGATGTGATAGTCATGTGACTTTAGCGAATATAGTCTTCGATCTTTAACACTAACACATCGAGATATATTTGATGCATACGCATCTGGAACCTTTATATCCTTCAACACCATGCAGAACACTTCTTTCTCTTTCTTCGACATTGAGAAAATTGAAGGCAGCAACCGATATTTACCATTCGGAAGTGGATTCGGATGAAGATCAGGTCGAATTCCCATCTGAACTAAATCAAGTCGACTCTGAAGATTGTCTTTTGATTTTCCGTCTACATTCAAAATTGTACAGACAATGTTCTCGCAGACATTTTTCTCAATATGCATAACATCAAGATTGTGTCATAAAATGTGGTGCTCCCAATAAGGTAACTCAAAAAAAATACTTCTTTTTTTCCACAAGTCCGCCTCATTAGGATCGTCATCTTCATCGGAGTTATCATCAGCTTCATCATTTGATCTTCTATTTCTTTGCGTGTTTGCCAGTTGATTCATCTTCCCATAACTGAAATTCATATCTTCCAACATTAACAAGATTTCAGATCCACTTGTCTGCGAAGGAGCTTATCTGAACTCTTCAGTACCGTCAAATGCCGAACTCTGAAATCTAAATCTATGATTTTTCGGTAACCACCGACGATGCCCCATGTAAGAGAACTTCTTCCCATTGTATAACCATTGCGAACATGTCTGTGCAACACAACAGGGGCACGCATAACGACCCTTGGTACTCCAACCGGATAAATTGGCGTAAGCGGGGAAGTCATTAATGGTCCACATCAAAGCTGCACGTAAATTAAAGTTCTCCTTTCTCAGCACATCGTATGTCTCGACACCAGCCCATAATTGTTTTAACTCTTTAATAAGTGGCTGTAAATAAATGTCGATATCATTCCCGGGCCCTTTCTCTCCAAGGATAATCATAGATAAGATAAGGGAAGATTGCCTCATGCAAATCCACGGAGGCAGATTGTAAGGAACAAGCACCACTGGCCATGTACTGTATGCAGTACTCATGATCTTGTAAGGATTAAATCCATCAGATGCTAGGCCAAGTCTGACACTCCTCGGATCGCTTGCAAAGCTTGGAAATTTATTGTCAAATGATTTCCAAGCTAAAGAATCTGCCGGATGCCTTAATAGTCCATCATCGGTTCGTCCTTCATGGTGCCACGTCATTGACTCCGCTGTCTTCGACGACATGAAAAGCCTTTGAAGCCTTGGTATTAGCGGAAAATACCGCAAAATCTTGACCGGCTTCTTTCTTGGCTGTGCATCATTTTCATCGTCGTTCCCATCTTCTGTATTTCTATTTATCCAACGGGATTGGTCGCATACATGACAGCACTGTTGGTTTTTCCGATCACCCCAATACAACATGCAGTCATTTGGGCAACTATGGATTTTGTTGTACCCAAGGCCTAAATCTTTTATCATTTTCTTCATATCTTTGCATGACTGAGGGATTTTTTCAAACGGAAACATTTCTCTTAAAAACTCTAACAGCATTGTCAACGAGTTTCCGGTCCACCCGCCCAAACATTTTAACTGAAAAAGACGAACAGAGAAAGACATTTTTGAAAATTTTGATCCCTCATACAGTTCTTCGTTCATGTCATTAAGTAGCGCATAGAACTTCGCCGCTTTTTCATTCGGCTCTTCATGAGGTACACTACTTCCCGGTTCGGTAAAAGCATTTCTCCCAACATTACAATCATCAGAAGCCACAAAGTCTGTTGAGAACGACTGGACACCGTGATTGTGCATATTAAATGCATCCCGCAACATACCTTCTATGTCATCCCCTCTACCAGACTAATTGTAAGCATTCATAGAATTAGATACATCCATTCTTGAAGATGAAGTACTAGGCGGGCATTCTCCATGGAATAACCATTGTTTATAACCCCGAACAAACCCATCAACAATTAGATGCTCGTACACAACCTCACGATAATGCCAGTTTATGTTCACACACTTCTTACAGGGGCACAAAATCATGTTCTCTTGGCTTGCATATTGAAATACAAAATTTAGAAAATACTGTACTCCATTTCGATAATCGTTGCTAACCCTTGACAAATTCATCCAAGACCGGTCCATTTCTGCGATCTTGAAGTCTGACGTTGACAATAATTTGCACGGGTAAGTTAAAACTGATACACCCCGGCCTCAGTGATGAGAGTCGAGTCGTTGATGTACCCGATCGTGAATTGGAGTAATATCAAGGTTTGTCGAAGATAGGTTAAGAAAGAAGGGATAAAGGCTCAAATTTAGTTCAAAAGGGGTTATGAAGTGTATTAAGGATGACAGGTGAATGAAAACCAAGTATTCAAGTTTAACCAACACAATATAAGTGTGTTAACCCGGGACTTATACGAATACTTAGGAAAGGTTAAATGTTGTATGGATGGAAAACGAATAAAATGGAACCTTGACCCACTATCAAAGATGATAGGAACCTTGGTATAACTTGAACGCCACACTTTGGATGCAAAGTGATAAGTTCGGATAAGAAGAATGGGTTGACGCCACAAGGGTTACTTGATAAGTCAAACGAGTCTTTGGAGAACAATGAGAGTTGTAAAAAATCTCACAAAATGTAAAAACATTAATTCAAGGTTCTTCCCCCCCCCCTTACAATGAAATTTAACACATATTTATAGGCAAAACAAAAGGGTAGCCGAATGGGTAAAATTGGAAGCCAAATTCGGCCATGGTGCTTCCTCAATTTGTTCCTTAAATTATGCATGATGTTGGCCAAATGCTTCCTTAAATTCTTCCATGAATTATGCATGATGTTGGCCAAATGCTTCCTCAAATTCTTCCATGAATTATGCTTGATGTTGGTCAAATGCTTCCTCAAATTCTTCCATGAATTATGCATGATTTTGGTCAAATGCTTCCTTAATTTGTTCCACAAATTATGCGTGATGTTGTCCACCTCTTCTTTGCCGTCCATGTACATTGTCCTAGCAAATTCAACAAATTTACTTAGCTTAAATCTCACACATTAATTCGGCTGAACCATGACATGTTTAACATTCTGCATTTAAACAATAGCAGCATTAAACAACAGCAGCAAAACACATTAATTAACAGCATTAAATTCGTCCAAAGTACACAATATCCTGCACATTAAATTCGTCTGGAAAAATTAATTGACAACATGAATTAAATTTGTCTTAAATTTAGACACACTTAATTAACTATTAGACATCTATTAAATAGGTAATAAACTAAGACACATTAAAATAAAAATTTCCAGATTTTTAAACAAATTAATTAACTTATTTAATTAACTAATCAGCAACTTATTTATTCCATCATCTAAATGCAAACTTAATAAATTGCATTCTAGCTCCATAAGCTAGAATCCGCCCAAATTGAGCTGGGACGAGCTTGTGAGAATAACGAGCCTCGCTCGTGAGTCGAGCCAAGAAATGTTTCCTGGGCAGGGTCGTATCATCCCCCCTTCTTTAGAACGACTTGTCCTCAAGTCGAGCCATTGGTTCACTCGAACACAGCAACTTTTACTCAGCTTTCCTCGGTCGAATGGGACGGATTGGAATTGGAACAACTGAAAGGAATAACCATGAATTAGCAAAAAGTGTTTCAGATAAATTTGTAATCCATATGCAAGCAGAATAGAACAAGAAAGTTCCATGCGAGTGGACAGATTCAAAGCAACATGTTGACAATCATGCAAACAAATTAATTTACTCGCTAATGCCTCGTCAATTATTCGAAACAAAAATGAACATGTTCTAAGGCATTCAAATGTCTCAAATTGTTTCCATAAGTCATAACCAGCATGTGAATAACGAGTCAAATCAACAACACTATCTTTATCACCACCTAAAGAGTACAACGATGTTTCAAAAAGTTCATGAGGCTTACCTTTAAAAGTAGGAAAACAAAGATCAGTTTTACCTTGTTCGGTCAACACAAACCTTCTCTCCTCGGCAATGTAGAGTAGTCGAAATTCCTTGCTTGAATTAACCTTTTCAAAATGGATCTCCATACTCGACAATAGAGCATGCATCATAATCAAATTGGAATTATAATCAAAATACATCGAGAACTCATCCAAATGATCATGTAATCTAAATTTCAGTCGATCAATTTTGCTCAAAAATGCAGAATTTGGATAACAAAGCAGATTTGAGGCACCATCTTCAACTTTAAGTGCACTAACCATTTTACATGTCATCGTCATATCAAACAAACAAATCAAAGACATGCATGTTTTCAAGCATTCATACGTCTCAAATCTCATACGCACATTCTTGTTTATACAAAGTAGTTTCTCACAAAAGATCAATGAGTGAATATTTTTACCCAAATCAAGCCGATGGAATGGCTTATATGTCTTTTTATCTTGCAAATGCCGAATAATTATTATTTTACTAACAAACTCATCAGCATCGCAATTTCCAAAAGCGTTATTCTTCTTGCCATCATTCCGCGCAAATGTATTATCATCAATCAAAGGATGGCAAGTAACCACATCAAAGTTCAGATCACTTCTAAAGGACAATTCATCAACAAGGTTTCCATCAACAATCGAATAAAACAGAGGTGCTTTAAGAATTTCAAAACTCATACCTCGCTCCTCTTTTGGCATAGGCGAACTAAGATAGTTGAGAACGTTACCTTTTTCAACCAAGGTGAACCTTCTCTCCTTGGAAAGGTATTGGAGTTGTAAATTATCGTCACTCGGCCTTTTGGATACCTGAAAAGCAGAAACAGAACAAGAACAAGTTTCATATGGATTAGTTGAAATGCTCCTCACTTTTTCTAGTTCATTTGTCTCTTTTTCGCTCGTTTCTTTTTTAATCTCAACTTCTTTTTTTCTCTTTTCATTTCCTCTCTCGTTTTCAATTTTATTTTCGACATCACTCTCTTTTTTTATTTCTTTTTCTTTTTCAATCTCTTTTTCATTTCTTTCATTTTCTTTTTCTCGCTCGCACTCTTGTACAATCTCAATTTCTTTTTCTAATTCTTTCTCTTCATTTTCTTTTTCTCTCACTTTTTCGATTTCATTACAATGTGCAGTCGACACGAAAGAATCAAAAATATAATCATTTTCCCCAAAGGAAGAGAAAATATTTTCATAGGCTTCTCGTCCATTTCTTCGGGAACAATCCTCCGGGAAGGACTTCTTTGAATCATACGATGAATAACTCGTCCTCTCTCGTTCGTCATGTCGAGAAGTTGCAAGCTCTAGGCTGTCGCGTCTTAAATTCCTTGACGAATAGGAATCCCGATAAGAATCTCTTAGCGAGTAGTCTTTGGACGCGTATCGCCGCAATGATCTCGACTCCATTTCTCGATTTGGTAGATTTTGTTTTCGTCTGGCTCTTTCCTCCACTCGATCCAATCGATCATGCAATTTATCAAAATTTGATTTCACCATTCTATGTATCTCTTGCTTCAAATATTGGAAATCTGATTCGGAAAATTCTTGTGACATGATTTTTTTTTGCTAAAAAATGATTAAAATAAAATAGAAAGTAAATACCTCATCACAAAAAATCTCACGTTTCACTCACAAAGAAAATTGGATAACACTCCACTCGTGTTTACACTTGTTTAATGGCTTTTGCTCGCTCTAATGTACTCACCACTCGTGCCTTTTTCCACTCGATTTTCGCCTCTCGAAGTTCTCCACAAACTAGATAGACGAATCAATACCGTTTTTCGTCGGCTTACAAAATTGAGTTGGCTTGGTGGGCAATGATGTCGGAAATGGTAGGCTATCAAACAAAACTTAAAATGAATTTCAATCACTTTTTTTTTAATTCCGAATTTTTTTTGAATTTCTCTTTTTTTTAATACCGAATACAAAAGAAAAAATAATAATAAATTAGATATTTTTTTTTACGGATCTTTCACGTTCTTTTCGTCCGCGCCTAGACCGTAGGCAATTTTTTTTTTGATTTTTTTTTACAAAACCATAATATCAAAGATGATGATTCTTACTCCGATTCGGCTAGCTCTGATACCAGATGATACGCCCCGGCCTCAGTGATGAGAGTCGAGTCGTTGATGTACCCGATCGTGAATTGGAGTAATATCAAGGTTTGTCGAAGATAGGTTAAGAAAGAAGGGATAAAGGCTCAAATTTAGTTCAAAAGGGGTTATGAAGTGTATTGAGGATGATAGGTGAATGAAAACCAAGTATTCAAGTTTAACCAACACAATATAAGTGTGTTAACCCGGGACTTATACGAATACTTAGGAAAGGTTAAATGTTGTATGGATGGAAAACGAATAAAATGGAACCTTGACCCACTATCAAAGATGATAGGAACCTCGGTATAACTTGAACGCCACACTTTGGATGCAAAGTGATAAGTTCGGATAAGAAGAATGGGTTGACGCCACAAGGGTTACTTGATAAGTCAAACGAGTCTTTGGAGAACAATGAGAGTTGTAAACAATCTCACAAAATGTAAAAACATTAATTCAAGGTTCTTCCCCCCCCCCTTACAATGAAATTTAACACATATTTATAGGCAAAACAAAAGGGTAGTCGAATGGGTAAAATTGGAAGCCAAATTCGGCCATGGTGCTTCCTCAATTTGTTCCTTAAATTATGCATGATGTTGGCCAAATGCTTCCTTAAATTCTTCCATGAATTATGCATGATGTTGGCCAAATGCTTCCTCAAATTCTTCCATGAATTATGCTTGATGTTGGTCAAATGCTTCCTCAAATTCTTCCATGAATTATGCATGATGTTGGTCAAATGCTTCCTTAATTTGTTCCACAAATTATGCATGATGTTGTCCACCTCTTCTTTGCCGTCCATGTACATTGTCCTAGCAAATTCAACAAATTTACTTAGCTTAAATCTCACACATTAATTCGGCTGAACCATGACATGTTTAACATTCTGCATTTAAACAATAGCACATTAAACAACAGCAGCAAAACACATTAATTAACAGCATTAAATTCGTCCAAAGTACACAATATCCTGCACATTAAATTCGTCTGGAAAAATTAATTGACAACATGAATTAAATTTGTCTTAAATTTAGACACACTTAATTAACTATTAGACATCTATTAAATAGGTAATAAACTAAGACACATTAAAATAAAAATGTCCAGATTTTTAAACAAATTAATTAACTTATTTAATTAACTAATCAACAACTTATTTATTCCATCATCTAAATGCAAACTTAATAAATTGCATTCTAGCTCCATAAGCTAGAATCCGCCCAAATTGAGCTGGGACGAGCTTGTGAGAATAACGAGCCTCGCTCGTGAGTCGAGCCAAGAAATGTTTCCAGGACGGGGTCGTATCAAAAACGCCAGTTATTTAATTTGTGATATGATATGAATTACGGAAATTTGTGATATGATATATTTTTATGTATTATGTAAGTTATGTAAGTTATGTAAGTTACTTAATTTATGTAAGTTATGTAACTTATTTAATTTATGTAGGTTATGTAAGTTATTTAATTTATACAAGTTTATGTAAGTTATGTAGGTTACTTAATTTATGTAAGTCATGTAAGTTATTTAATTTATGTAGGTTATGTAAGTTATGCATTCCTATTTAAGTTATGTAATTTATGTTGTTTATGTAAGTTATGTAAGTTATTTAATTTATGTAAGTTATGTAACTTATTTAATTTATGTTAGTTTCTATATATGTTTATATATTGTATGTTAGTTATTATGTTATTATATAAGTTATTTAAGTTATTATGTTATTATATAATGTATTATGTAGTTTATTATGTTGTTACATAATAAGTTATGTAAGTTATTTAATTTATCTAAGTTATGCAAGCTTATATACAAGTTATGTATTATAACATAAAGTATTATGTATCATAGAAGTTTTGTAAGATATGTAAGTGGTGTATCATGTAGCTTATGTAGAAAACTTATAAACTTAATACACATATATTTTATTTCTCCCAAATTTAGAACACTTATGTAGAAAACGAAGTAAATTTAATACTAATAAATCTTAATAAAAAAAAAGAAACGCAAAACTTATTTAGAAAACTTATAAATTTAGAAAACTTATATAGATATTAAAACAATTAAGTACAATTATTTTGAAAACTTACAAATTGTATAGTAACAAGTTTTAAATATGGGTTATGTACCCATACCATATATGGGGTGATATATTAAAAATATTGGTTTTAATAGATATTAAATTATCATTTAGAAATCTTTTTAATTTTAAAATGTTACTATTACAAAAAATGAAATATAGGTTAAAATGCCCATATTAATATATGTAATATAAAAACAGAATATAAATTTAAATATTTACGACATAATATTTCTGCCCAATATTTTAATATTTACGATATAGTATTGCAAACCGAAACATCTTGCGTTTTTGGCACGATTGATTGCTACGAAACCATCTTTTGTGTTCAATTTCTAAGCATTGCAAACTCTTACCAATTAAGTAAAATATATCATTTCAAATAAATAAAACCTAACACATGCTCATGATCACCTGCATTTTTAATTTAACTGTAAACGGACTGATTTGAATCAGATTACAAACCCATTGAAAGTTTAGAAACCGAATTCATAGTTTACAAACCACAAAATGAAAGTGGAACCCAACATTATATTTCAACAGACAGTATGTAATTAAAAAATAGTGATAACTTGTAACTGAGAAAAACATATGAAAATAGACAAACTCGAGTTAAGTAGTAAAATCATACAAGAAATCAAATACAGTAGGAAAAAAACAAAGAGTATATATATATGACCTTAAAAAACATACTAAATAACAACATGGCTTAATAAAATTCAACTTAAAAATGTAAACTCTTTACCTGGAAATGTAATCAGCTGCACCACATTTAACATAACAGTTTTATAAACTAATAAATTAAACCCTAAACTAGACATCAAAGTTCCATACCTCGAAATAAAACAGTACCAAATGAGTTCAACACATAAACAGTAACAAAGCATGTGTTCTGTACCTTCAGAACGATGACGAAAACTGAAACGAAAGCAATGAAATGGATTGACCAAAATCTGGAGAAGAAAAACACAAGTTAAAAGCAGTTCCTAACAAATTAAACCACAGACAAAAACAGTAATGAACAATAGAAGCAGTACCAAATTGACTGAAAATAATGATGTCAAACAGTACAAAACGAGTTCAACAAATCAACAGACAAAGCATGTGTTCTGTACCTTAAGAACGATGAATCAAAAAGAAATGAAAGCAATGGAATGGATTGACCGAAAACTGGAGAAAAAAAAACAATAGTTAAAAACGGTTCCTAGCACCCTAAACCATTCAACAAAACAGTAATGAACAAATTTCCTAACACCTTAAACCATTCAACCAAAATCTGTAATGAACAATAATAGAAGCAGTAACTTACCTTCACGATCGAGGATGAACAAAAAGGTCGAAGACACCGAAAACCCTAAAGACAATGAACACGCCGGAAACCCTGAACCAATAAGAAAGCAAAATCAAAATTAAAAATACGACAAAACCAAATCTATAAATACGAAGAATCAGGCATTCGAACCTTAAGATGTTCGTCGACGTTGTCCCTCTTCTTTGCCGCAAATAAGGATCGGCTTTCAACAAATAGAATGCCATAACTGGCCTTTTTAATGGTTTTTTTTGTAATAAACCGAAACGCACAAACAAAGAGATGAAAGAGATGAAGAAAACGGAGGGGAAATGGGAGATGCTGCGCTGAACAATTAGGATTAGGGATTTGAGATGGGAATTGGGGCTGGCTGCGGGGATATACCCCAAAATCGATATCCCCAAAAAACGGCACAGTTTAGTCTTAATATATTAGTGGCGCTTAAAAGAAAACGCCACTAACCTAACACCTTTTGCGGCGCTTTCTTAAAAAACGCCGCCGAACCCTATACTCGTCAATGAAACGGGCCGTTTTCTTCAATTTTTAAAATACAATTTCCGGCGTTTTGGTTCCAAACGCCACTAAATATTCATATTATTTAAATTACAATAAAACAGAACGAAGCCGTTTTATGAATTTATTTGCGGCGTTCTTAAAAGAAACGCCGCTAAAGCATACCTATTGCGGCGTTTTGAGTGAAAACGCCACTAATCATTCAATTTTATTAATATTTTATATGTCTATTTTTATAACTATTTATTCTTTTAATGGATTCTAAAATTGGATAAATGTTATGACATTATTTTAAATTGATGCATTAATATGAAATTATTAATTTCATTTCAATTAAAATAGTTTAAAATTATGACTGAGATTTAACATATTCCTTTTTTTTGTACAAATTAAAAAAAAATCCATTTTATATATGTAAGTATATATAAATTATTCACACCATTCCAATAATAATGTCTTACAATTTTAGTTTTATGCTTTAAGTTATGCAAATATTGGTAACGTATGCTACCTCGTACCCAAATTTAAACTGTTTCATCATACATGATGTCGTGCCATGCATATATACATGTTTCCCTAAACCCTGTCGGTTCTAAACCTAATAATGACATAATAAGAAGAAAAAAACATGGTATTCGGATTTTTTTTGACTTCTGTATCAAAATATATATACCAAGGTCAAAAACCCTAAAACCGCCACAACATTAAACCCTAAATTGTAAATCATACAAACCCTAAATCTAAAACGCAAGAATCAACATCATAACCCATAAATAATTAACGCTAAATCATAAACCATAAACTTGAAGCCCTAAAATATTAAATTTCATTATCTTATAAGCCGTAAATTGCCTAGCCTCATATTAACAGTAAAATGTAAACTCTAAACCTTGGACACAAATCCCCGAGCTGTAAACCTAAACTCTAAACCCATATCGTCAAAATTGTAATCCTAACATAATAAACATTGTGTAACGAACCCTAAAACCCCAAACCACATACAATTTTTTATAAATATTAATCCGGAAATGGCAATATATTATTTCTTTCTTTGCGGCACTTTTTCAAAAAACGCCGCTAATACCACCAGATCCAACTAAAACCGGCGTCGTTTTATCGTCCTATTGCAGACATATTTGCGGCGTTTTATCAGAAAACGCCAGTAAAGGAATATAGAGAAAGCAGAACGAAGCCGTTTTGCAAATTTATTTGTGGCGTTTTTAAAAGAAACGCCGCTAAAGCCTACCTATTGCGGCGTTTTTAGTTGAAACGCCACTACTTATTTAATTTTAATAATATTTTATATGTCTATATTTATAACTATTTCTTTTTTTAGTGGATTTTCAAATTGGATAAATATTATGACATTATTTTAAATTGATGCATTAATATGAAATTATTATTTTCATTTCAATTAAAATAGTAAAAAATTATGGCACAGATCATACGTATTTATTTTTTTACAAATCTTAAAAAAAAATCATTTTATATATGTAAGTATATATGTATTATTTAACTACTATCGCCATTCCAATTTATAAATTATTGACACTATTCCAATAATGTCTTACAATTTTAATTTTATGCTCTAAGTTATACATAGAAAAACTTTAGTACCCTTGCGATGTCTGGAAATCAATACATCACTAATTATGCGTTGTTTTTACTTTGAATATTATAAATCCGAATTCAATATCCAATCGATCCCGAAATTTTTTGAATATTAAACCAAATTTTAAAACTGAAAAATATAAATTATAACTTTATAGTCGAAGAAAAAGGCAATTTGCATTTACTCAGGTTTGAAAGGGCGTTTCAACGGAAAGAATGATAAACGACATTGTATCCATTGATTTTAGCAACAATCACCTTAATTAATAAGTTTAATGCTGAAATATTGTCTCCTGCAGTTGAATTTTAGTGAAATTGAATTTCATGCGCCTGCTTCTTTTAAACTATGATCAAATAGGAGAATGGTAGTGATAGCGCATATATATATATTAAACTCGTATAAACCATAAGCCCCAAACGCTAAAAATTTGCATCGTAACCCTTAAATCATTAACGCTAAACCGTATACGATAAAACTTAAATATTAAACCGTAAAACCTAAAATTTTAATTGGCAATTTTCGTGGCGTTTTTGCATAAAACGCCACTAATACCAATACAGAAAACAAAAGTGGCGTCGTTTTAACAAACATTCCACCAAACAAGAAAAGCATCTTGCCGAAATATTTGCGGCGTTTACTACCAAGCGCTACTATAGCAATATAATGAAACAAAACGAAGCCGTTTTGATTATTTTTGTTCCGGCGTTTATGAAGGAAACGCCACAGATTAGGTACTTATAGCGGAATTCGTGGCATTTTTTACTGAGCGCCACTAAAGCAATAATAGGAAAAAATAAAACGGTACAGTTTTGCTGAAATTTTTACCTCAGATACCTCTACCGGCGTTTCCATCAAAACGCCGCTATATCTCGATATTTAGCAGCGTTTTTTAATAAGTGCCACTGATGCTAACCTTCCTCAACACCAAACGGTGCGTTTTAGTACCGATATTTGTGGCGCTTTTTGTAATATGCCGCTAATACTGTTCTTTAACGGCATTTTTCCGTAAATGCCACTAATTTTAATATACCTCAAAACCAAATGTTGCGTTTTGGTTAAGGTATTTTGCGGCGCTTAAAAATAAACGCCACTAAAGATGTTCTTTTACGGTGTTTTTTTAAAAACGCCACTAACACTAATCTACCTCAAGACTAAACGGTGCGTTTTGATTAAGATATTTGCGACGCTTCTAGTAATACGCCGCTAATACTGTTCTTTTGCGGCGTTTTATGGTAAACGCCACTAATTCTAATATACCTCAAAACCAAACGCTGCGTTTTGGTTAAGGTATTTTGCGGCGCTTACAAATAAACGCCACTAATAGTGTTCTTTTACGGTGTTTTTTTAAAAACGCCACTAGTTCTTCGTGTTTTTGCGGCGTTTTAGGATTAGCGCCGCTAATGTTCGATTTTTAGCGGCGTTTGTTTAGCAAACGCCACAAAATATGCCGCTAAAAGCACATTTTGCTGTAGTGCAAAGAAGGTAACAGTGCTTCATGCATCTGTTTATCAGAATATTTCCAAGCTTGAGAGTCAAGTGTTTGACTTCTTATGCATTTGCAACATGCCCATGTTTATGCTAAATTGTGAAAGAACCGAGAAGAGCTCATTTGTTTTACTTACCCTTTAGTTCGAATTTGCAAAGGAGTGACATAAATGGACAACGTTTTCAACCTGTCGAAGTCCTACAATTTTTAAAATCGAAGCTTTGAGCATGTTAATGGTGACTGAGGATTGAAGAGCATTACGGTCTTTATAATCAAAGCAGGGGGAGGTCCGAATCATAGTTTCGGTTGCAGAAATTTTCAACTCTACCATGACTTGGGGTTTCAACTTATACAGATACTCCCATCCTCTATTCCATTCTTGTCTTTAGATAGTGTGCTGATGCATTTGTGTCTTCTTTTCCACCAAATTGGTATAAAATTTCAACAAATCAACGGCGCTGTTGAAGGGTTTCCAAACTGAAATTTCACCAATTAAGGGTCTATTTTGTTCAAAGAAATTGATTCAAACAACTCTTGAATCCGACAAATAGAATGAATTTTGTCAAATGAAGTGGAAGTGCATGGGAGTTTCGCTCAAAGGAAGATAAGGAAATTAAGAGAGTTTTTGTTATATGAAGTTAGATGAAGAAAGAATTAAGAGTTGTTGTGAATTGAAATAAAAATTCTTGTCGGCTATTTTTTGGAGTAAAAAATAATTAGTTACATTTATAAATTTATGCCGATTGAGTCATAACTCGATACCCTTAACTTTCCACGGTTTAACCAAATAAAAGTGGTAAAAAAATTTACCAATCGAGTTATGGATATAGTTGTCAATGCAGGAGGACATAGGTTCGAATGCGCCAAAGCGCATTATCCTTCTATTTATGAGTTAGGGAAGAGCTATAGGTAGTTCTAGGCATTATGTAAAAAAAAAACCAAATATAATCAAACCTATAATGAGATTATTAAAAAAATAATAAATTTATTAAAGTTTTTTGTTGATACAATACCTAGAACTATCCATCATCTCTTAAATAGAACTATAAATGCATTTCAGTATGCTCAAAGTGAAACCATTTTCTCGTACACTGACGATAAGATCGACGCCAAACGAGCTAAAACTCAATTGGAATAAATTTATAAAAGTTAAATTGATTTTTTTTAAAATTTTTAATTAATAGAGTAAAGGGACATAAGACGTGATATCTTATTATTGATTAGAAATTTTTTTAACAGATTTAATATTTGAGATTATTTGAGTAATAGAAATATAGTTTATCTAGATAGAAAAAAAAAAGAGTATGGTTCACGTGTTAGCTTTTGAGTTTTTTTTTTAGTATTTTTTTTATCAAATATAGTTGATATAAGTTTGTTTTTATCGTTTTTAAGTGAAAAATCTAGATTCATTGTAACAAAGGAACATTAAAAAGTTGATATAATGTTAGTAAATGAGAATTATTATTGTATTAAGATCATCTTTCATGGTTTTTAGGCACCTTACAACCTATAAATTATTATTTTATGAAACTCATCCTTTTGTTTTGGTCGAAACCAAAGTGATTATCGCTGATAACAATGACTAATCAGATACGACATACTACGATAAACTAGATTTTCAAGATGAGCTTCATCGGAACATGAATAATGAATGAACAAGTTGATCAAATTGTACATTCTACACGGTGCAAATTGGATGACTTTCAAACACATAATGGGCTGAACAATATACAAGACTTCAAAATCCAATTCAACTTTTACCACATTATTTCATCACCTAATTTGTTTGGAGTGGCGCATATCGTTTTATCATCACCTGGACTTGTATCCAACCTAATGGAATTGAATAACAACCGTGGCAACATCCAAGTTTCGACCTCTACCACGTGACAAAACAAACTCCCAATTTTTGTTAAAAATATTTATTTATATGTAAGATGATACGAGTCGCAAGGCACAAAATCAAGTTTATTAACGTGATGGACTCAAATTTTTTCAAGACCCAATAATGAGGCCGAAGGCCAAGCAAATCCGAACAAGATTGAACGTGACCATCCAAGACTTTATTATGAAGGCCCTAGATGCGCACACGACCGAAAAAAGAAAACCAATATTTGCTTTCTTGTTTTCAAGAAAATCAAGAAACTAAATCTTGGTCCAATTTTGATATTTCGAACAATTTCAAGAATCAAGATTTCAAATCTTGAAAATCTTGGTCCAAAAAACCGAATCTTGTAGCCAACGCGCACTGGATTTCATGTACGAGCTTGAACGAGCCAATTTCGAGATAATACGGATCACAAGACTAAGTTCTTGTAAAAATGGCCCATTAAGATGTCTACAAGCCCATCTTGAAGTTTGAAATGTAAATTAAATATCGAGCCGAATGATTAAAGTGGCCCAAATTGTAAAATATTTAAACTTTAGGTCCAATTTTAGTTTAATAGGTGGATCATCATGTAAGAATTCAACCCAATGAGCCCATTTAATTTTTTTGGATGAATTCCCATTAGAAGTCCACACTTAAAATTATTAGTTTTTTTATTTGATAGTTGTCATGTTAGTTAGTCATTAGGGTTAAGAAAATTTATTTTGGGATCTATAAGTAGCATAGCTGTCCACCTTTATACACACAATTTATTTATGTTTTTTTGAGTTAATAATACTTTTGCTTGAGTTTTTTCTTCAAGAATTGTTCTTGAGTTTCTTTTAGAAGCTATTCTAACAATCTTTTAGGTTGTGGGAATCATTTTCAAACTTTTTATTGCCAAAATCTCTTTCTTAGAGGGAGAATTAGAGTCATTAAAAGGAGTTGTGGACTCTTAATGTTTCCAAGGCTTCTTAGGACGTCATCTTATTTTTTCTATCATTAATTTATCTATTTCTTGCTTATTTAAGTTAATTCTTATTGTTTTGGCTTGCTGATTTTATTGATTTTCGTTCTAGGTTAAAGTTGCTTCAAGAAAGACGTTCTCCTATCTTGTTCCATCAAGAAACATCAAAATTAGGAGTTTTAGTCTTTTTATGTTGTTTCAAACACTCTTGCACAAAATAGTTTGTTTTTGTTTTTAAGATCACTTTTAACAAATCTGTTTGTGTTTTGTTTTTCCAGATCTGCTTGGGGTATTTTCTTGAGGTTCAAGCACAGTTTTTTTTCCATTCAAGAAACCCTAATTCGTTCTTTATTGGACTCTTTACCAGTCAGTTCATCTTTCTTTTGTTTTGATTTCGTTTGAGTCCCCTTTGTGACAACTAATTTGTTTTCGTTGTTTCTCATTTCAATTTACGTTCGTCTAAAGATCTAGGTTAAACCTGTAACTTAGACAAGTTACGATTCTGTTCCTCAGAGGTACCATATCATTCAGTATCATAAGATTTAGTTAAAATTATTTAATTTAAATTTATTCAATATATGTAGGCAATCTACTCAAGTGCCAAAATTAAAGCATAATGTTTCCTTTCAATAATTGTACCTATTAATCAAAGAAAGGTTGCTTTAATTTATTAATCAAAATAAAAACATAAACATTCTTTATATTCTTAAAATAAAAAGCGCAAACCTTTTTGCTGGAAAGCTTAAACATGACCAATTACGCTTCCCTAAACACCCCTTCGCAACCCAAAATTTAGACTTCTGCTGCTGCTGCCTCCGCCGCCATTTCTGCTTTCATTTTCAACCTCACCTCTCTTTGCTTACTTTCAAGATATGAGTATGCTTCCTTCTTTTATTCTTCGTTCACTTGTTAATGGTGGAAGCCATCTTTCTAATTTCCACTCTTTTTCTTCTTCTTCTAACACCATTGCTACCCACATCGAAGCCTTAAGTAACAAACCCATGTCCATGCCTGGTAGAGGGAAGGGAAAAAAAGATTATCGCTTCGATAGTGTTGATCATGCTTTGATTTTGTTCAATAAGATGATTGTCAAGTATCGAAAGCCTTCAATTGTGGAATTCACTAAATTATTAGGAGCCATTCTTAGAATGAAACATTATGCCATTGTTGTTTCTATGTGTAGCCAGATGGAATTATTAGGCGTCTCCCATGATGTTTATTCTATGAGCATCTTGATTAATTGCTTTTGTCAATTAGGTCGAATTGATTTTGGGTTTTCTGTTTTGGGGAAAATGCTGAAGTTAGGTGTTGAGCCTGATGTTGTAATTTTTTCAACTTTGATTAATGGGCTTTGTAATCAAAGTAAGATTTCTGAGGCCGTTTTTATGTTCGATGAAATGACTGAAAAAGGGTATCAACCTAATTTGATTGTTTACAATACAGTACTTAAGGGGTTGTGTAAGACCGGCAATACTGATAGAGCTGTTAGGTTTCTAAGGTTGATGGAAAGCAGAGGTTTTGAACCTAATATTGTAGCATATAATACCATCCTTGACTGTCTTTGTAAGAACAGGTTGTTGAAGGAGGCTCTCGATCTCTTCTCCGAAGTGAAGGTTAAAGGCATTAGACCAAATATCATTACTTACACTTGCTTAATTCATGGTATGTGTAATTTGGGCCAGCAGGAGGAGGCAACAAGGCTTTTGAATGAAATGGTTGATAACAATATTTCAATTAATATTGACACTTATAATATATTGATTGCTGCACTTTGCAAGGAAGGAACAATTTCTAAAGCTGTAGAGACCGTTGACATGATGATAATGCAAGGCATTGAGCCTGATGTTGTCACGTATAATACATTGGTTGATGCTCATTGCAAGGAAGGGATGGTCTCTGAAGCTGAGGATATCATTGACGCAATGATAAAGAGAGGCATTGAGCCTGATATTGTCACGTATAATACATTGGTTGATGCGCATTGCAAGGAAGGGATGGTCTCTGAAGCTGAGGATATTGTTGACGCAATGATAAAGCGAGGCATTGAACCTAATGTTGTTACCTATAGTGCATTAATCAACGGCCATTGCTTGCAGAATGAAATGCATAAAGCTAGAAGAGTTTTCAACTTGATGATTGAGAAGGGTTGTGCACCTGATATAGTTACTTACAGCACCATGATCAATGGATATTGCAAAGGTAAAAGGTTAGACAAAGCAATGGAACTCTTTCATGAAATATCTCTAAAGGGACCAATCCCGGATACTGTCACATATAGCACTCTTATGCAAAGTATGTTTCAGTTAGGGAAAGTTTCAACTGCATGTGAACTTTTTAGAAAGATGCTTGCTTCTGGACAAGTTCCAGATAGAGTGACCTGTTTGATTTTGCTGGATGGTTTATGCAAAACAGGTCATATCGAAGAGGCATTGAAACTTTTTCAAGCAATGCGAAACAGTGGGTTGGAACTTGATACTGTCCCATATACTATCCTAATTGATGGGTTGTGCAAAGCTGGGCGTATCGAATTTGCCAAGGAATTATTTTGTCTACTCTCAGACAATGGTTTAAAACCGGATGTTTACACATATTGTATAATGATTAATGGACTGTGTAAAGAGGGATTGCCAGATGAAGCATACAGGTTGTTTGGGAGCATGGGAGATAATGACTGTTTGCCTAATAGCTGCTGTTATAATGTAATGATTCGGGGGTTCCTTCACAACAGCTATACTTCAAAGGCAACTCAACTTCTTATGGAAATGGTTGGTAAGGGCTTTTCTGCAGATATAATCACTGCCACCTTGTTTATGGATCTTATCATACACTCTAATAAATCAATCTTGCTCTGAAATATTTCACAAATTGTGTAAAGATCATCACTTGCAATGTGAATCAGTTGTACATAACCATTGCACAGTGATAAAAGATTGTGGAAACTAGGATGAGGTGTAGTGTCTATTTTCAATGTTGTTGATTTTGTTCTGACTTGTGTAGCTTGTTGATCTTGATCTTAGCAACTTCTTGATCTTTTTGGTGGTGATGTTAAGAAATTAGGGGAAAACCGACATCAGTTGCAATGACAATAGCATCAGTTTAACTTTAGGCTGCTCAGAACTTTTAACTCCTTAAAAATGTAAAATTTAATCAAATTTAGGGTTTATTTGATTAAGTGAAAACAAATTTCGGAAAATGATTAGAAAAATACTATGATTTTCTGAAAAATGTAATATTTTATTATGTTTAAATGGTTATAGGTAAAACATTTTACATTATTTTCCTGAATTCATTTTTCAGAAATACATAAATATTTTCATGATGAAAAATATATATCTTTTCATTATTTAATTACGAAAACTATTGTAAGATAAAATATTCATTTTTAGTCAAACTCAGTTAAGTTAATTATTTCTAAGTATTTATGTAGAATACGGATTTAGATAATGGATATCTAAGGGATCTATCCGTATCTATTAACAAATAGTTAATTTTAACATCCGAATTGTCATCCCTAATCATAGCTTTGCTATAATATATATATGTATATGTATATATAAAATAGATTTCCTTTACGAGTAAATAATTGTAAAAGAAAAAAAGAAAAGAAGGAAACGATAACAAGAGCAACTCACCTGAATCGAGGTTGAACAATTCAAATGCAATTTTGTATGAAATCGGTGAAGAAAAGGCCAAAATTATATTTTTTTTATTAAATTTAACTGATAAATTTTATTCTTTAGTTTTTTAAGTAAAACAATCATAAAGATATATAAAACTACAACGAATGATCAAATTATATAATGTATAAACATTAAAAGTTAAATTTTGTAAATTTAAAATTAAATTAATATACAAATATTAAGTTAGAAATTAAATTTATTTATATACCAATTTTAAAATCTGTCGTGTTACGTAAGAGTTGATGTTTTGTAATTGAGTCTCGTTGTATTTAGGGTCTGTTTGATTGCCAGTAAAATATTTTCCGTAAAATGGTTTCGGGAAAATGTTTTACTTTTCTGTAAAATGATTTACTGGTAAATATTTTCTAGTGTTTGATTGAATCTGTGTAAAATATTTTCGGCTGTCTGGCAGATTTCCTGGAAATATTTTTCGAAAAAATTGTTTTTACATATATTGATATATATTAATAAATTTTTATATTTTAAATTATTTTTACATATATTGCAATGATTTATTTATAATAATACTCAATTATTAAGCTACAATATTAATCGTTATAAATTGAAAAAAATTAATATCAAATAAATTATTTGTAATTGTGTTAAAAAAACAAGTATTGAATAATTAAAAAAACAAGTTACTGGAAAATCGATAAACAGAAGCAATTTTTTACCGGAAATGAAGGAATGAATGAAGGAGGCGATAGAGAGGAGAGCATGAAAAATGTCTTACGGAAATTGAAAGAGTAAGGCATTTTCCCTAAAATGTAACCCATTTTCCATTGTTTTGGAGTTCATTTTTCAAATGGAAAATGTTTTCCACCAATCAAACGCTGGAAAAGTTAGAAATGATTTTCCGAAAAATCAATTCCTTCAATCAAACAGACCCTTACAGCACGTTTGGTTCGCTGTAATGGAATAAAGGCGTAATAGGTAATTCTTTTGTTTGGTTGAATGTAATGGAATAGAGGCGTAATGGTATTCTTGTGTTTGGTTGAATGTAATGGAATAGAGGCGTAATGGTATTCTTGTGTTTGGTTGAATGAAATAGAGGTGTAATAGCATAAGGAAAAAAGTTAAAATGACTAGAATACCCTTAGCAGAATTTTTTTAAGGTAGATGATTATTGTTATTGTTATTAAATTTTAATAAGATTATTAATATAAATAATAAATAATTTAATCATATTTTAACATAATTGTTATAAAATATAATTTAATAAAATATATAATTTAATAAAATTGTTAATAAAATTTTTTATATGAATTTACTAATAAAATCATAATATATAATACTAAAATATAATTTAAAATAATTATTATTAAATATAATTTAATAATAATATATAATTTAATAAAATTCTTATTCTTATATGAATTTACTAAAATCATAATATATAATACTATAAAATATAATTTAAATAATTATTATTAAATATAATTTATAATCTACTTTATTATTATTAAATTGCAATACATATTTAATGTGCTAAAATATCATTTGTGGAACAAATAATTTAATTATTCTACAATAATTTTAGAGCTCGGTGAAAAAGGTAAACAACAACAAGACTACGTAGCAAAAGAACTACCCAATGTATCAGCTTCTTCTCGCCATTGGGCACATGCCAAAACCTTTGAAATTCATTAAGCATATGTCACACAGATGGTATCAAAAGCAGTGAAATATTGACTAGAACCATAGTGAATCACTAGGAAGGTAACGTACTTACAAATACCAGTTGGGATTAAACCAGAAAAAGAGTTCACAATATTTTCTCAGACAATTAAAATGTTTAATGGTTTCAAATTAGCAACTAAAGAAGAAACGGATACAATAATTGATGAAATAGACGCAATAAAAGCATCAAGAAGGAAATGAAGCTTCATCTAGCAACAAAAGACTAATTTCAAGTATGACATTGCCAGTGAGATTGACATAGTTCATAAGATAAATGAAACTAAAGACCCATACAACATATACAATGAGATCATACAACTATTCGATAGCATTACAATTCCATACTGTACTGGAGTTACTAAGGGCCAATTAACAGCCAAAAATACAATCCCGTTGCAGAAAACCGCTAATAACAATGCATTTAGCTAAAGGTACGCATGAGTATAATCAAGATGCAAATCACATGAGAAAAAAAAATAGAATGATGATCCTACAATCAAAATGTTCAACAAAGCCTTCTGATCTCATAGCTATATCTGGTCATTCACAGTATCAACCATCATCTGTGTCAATAAGAAGATAAATAGAATTATAGATAGAAAGAATAGAGAAAGAGAACAGGGAAAGAGGAGAGAGTTATCGACAGGAACCAGAAAGGATGGAGAAACAGAAGGGGAGGAAGAGGAAGAGGAAAAGGAATTGAACAACAGATGATGATAGTAAATGCTCTAAAGCGAAAATCAGTCGAACTGCTCCATTCAATGAGTTTTCCATCATTGGGCAAAATCCACTAAACCAAATCAGTTCTAAAAATAAACAACATTCGGCTGGTAGGAATAATCGGTGGGAATAAATAAATAAAATGATAAAAAAGAAAATCAAGAGGAAGAAAATAAAAATCCCAGATGAAAAAAAGAGAAGAACCACTTACCGAAACAGTTGGGCCGGAGATCTGAGACGATGGAGTGAAACGGGAGAGGCGATTTCGAGAGGGACGGAGAGGGAGAGGGTAGAGGTGATTTTGCAGAAACAGCTTCTGTTGGGAGGTCGATTTCGGCGATTTCGAAAGGGAGGGAGAGGGAGAGGCTGCAGGTCGATTTTGGCGAGGGTAAAACAGAGAAGGTTTTCGGGAATGTGTCCGTAATAGGGTAATCGTGGTTTTTGGAAGGGAATGCAAATCGGCCAGGAAGCAGGGAATATCGCGTTTACGTCCGTAACCGCATAAGCCCGTAATAGGGCATTACAGCGAACCAAACGCAGGAATTGGTGGGGCGCACGTAATAGAGGCGTAATCGCATACCCAACACGGTGAACCAAACAAGCTGTTAGTTTACTCTTTTTTTTCTTTTTTTTTTTTACTTTAAAGACCAGAAGTAAAAAGGAAAGAGGCCTAGAAATGAAATCTGGATAAAATAGCCCAAGCCCATAAATGTGAATGACAAAAAGGCAAAAGAGAATTTCACAGGGTGAGGACAATTCTTGGGAGAACTTGGATCAAAGTAAATTATCAACATTCCATTTGAAAACAGGTATGAAAAGCGAATTTTTTTTTAATTTTTTGTAGATAAGCCTAAATCTCTGTAATAATGGTGTTTTCGAGTGTTGTTAGTGCGGAGTTTTAGTTGAATTTGAATCAGGCTCAGGGTCAAATTTTGCAATCATCGCAATAAGATCTTGATCGGTTTCTTTATTTTTCTTTTTTATCAGTCTGGGTGTTGAATTATTGCTTTTCAATGTTCTGTTTGATATGTGATTTTCTGGGTTTGTGGGAAAATATTTAGGGAAAGAAGGCTGAAATGGAGACGGCAGGTGGAGGTGGAATCACAGAAAATAGGGATATGGAGATGGATGTTGATGATATGGATTCTTTGTTTGAAGGGATGGTGCTTTTTACACCATCCCAGTTGGTAGAAGACCGTGAATTAGAGCAAAAGCAAGATCTTGATCATCCCAAACTTGAACTCAAACCTGAACCCGAACCTGAACCCAAACCCGATTCACTAAATTCAAAGCAGCAGCATCAAGGGATTCAGGAGCCCCTTGATGAGAATCTGTTCTCTGACCTTGTTCTTCAAACCCCACTCGATCAGCCTGAACTCCAACCCGAAGCCAAACATGAACCTGAACCAGGGCCACCTTCTGCAACTGCCTTCGCTCGGCAGACATCTTCAACTTTTCGAAAGAAAAAGAAAGCTACTGGATTCAGGATTGGATATGGTAGAGATCACCAGATTAATAATATTGATGCTGATGGTCATGGTACTTGTACCGGATCTGGGATTGGATATGGTACAGATGATCGGACTGATGATAATTTGAATAGTCACAATGTTAACGATCATGTGCAACCATCTCCTTCTCTTCATACCAGTGTGACTACAAGTACTACAGTATCATTGGTTTCGGAGTCTGATTCAGAACTCCATCAAGTCCAGGCTCAGCAGCAACAGCAACAACAACAACGACAACAACAACAACAATCTGTTGATGATGCTGAATCCCGATTTGAGCTAATCAAGGCCCGGATTTTTGATAAGCTCAACCATGCTCGTGAATTGGCTGTCTCCGTATCTGCAGCTCGGAAGGACTCCATCAGGAGGAGAAGAAAGGCTGCTGATGATCTTCATTTAGCGACTATTAGACATGGGGAGCTTGAAAAGCAATTGGAGGATGCTTGTGAAGCTGAAGATTTCGAGGCTGCTGATAGGATCAATGAGAGCCTTGCTGCTGCTGACAAGGATAAACAATCTCTTCTTACTGCTCTTCGAGATGCTGAGGCTCAATGCAATGCTATTGATTCCAAAATGCTTGAGGTTCTCAACTGCCAGATTGCAGTTGAGGAGGAGTGTGCCACTTTGCTCCATGGTTTCTCTGAGGTCAGTCATCCTACCATCAATGGCAAAATTGCCCAATGGCTTATCGTATTAATCTTTCATGGATCTAAATTGCTTATATATGTAGTGAGTTTTTTTACAAGTAATTGCTAGCTTATGTGTTATGAGGGGGATTCCACTATTACATGGTTGTGCTTTTCAGGTCTGATCCTTGTTTCTCTTTCCATAGGATGCTATGAGTAATGCTGATTCGGTTTTCAAGAAATCAGAAGCTCAATCCTCAGAAGAAAGGGAGAAATGGCTTTCTTCGACTGAAGCCTTGGAGTTGAACAAGATAGAATTACAAATTGAGGCACATTTAGTAGACAATGCTCGTGCGGCATTCAACACTTCCCTTGACAGCTTGATTGAAGATGATAAGAGAGAAAAAGAATTTCTCTGTAATCAAAAGGATATCTTGACCGATGAACTGCAAAAACTAATTGCCTTAGTGAAAGAAAAGGAAAAGGAAATTGCCGAAAATGATTCTAAAATGAAACAAGTAGATCAAAGGATTGCTGATACAATATCTGGGTTTCAAGAGATGCAATCGAGCATTGACTCCAAGTATGAAAGCTTACAATCTCATCTTTCCCAGATGGAAACAGACAGTGAAACTATATCAAAGAAAACGGAAGAAATCGACAAACTCCTTGCTGAAGAAAAATATAGGGGTATTAAACTCAAGGAACTTGCCGAGATTTCTTTAGGAGAAGCAAAAATGTACCAGGAAGTTGTTGGACTAAGAAAAAGTTTGCTATCCTCCGTTTTGAAGTCAATGGAAGATAAAGTGAGGCTCGCGAAGACCGAAGAGAAGCTTTCTAAGGATGTCCAAATACTTCAACTTGAGGCTTCTACAGCGAGAGCCTCCTTGCAGGTTCGTTTTTGTTCTCCAATACATAAAAGATACAGATTTTGCTATATTGTTTATGTTCCATTACTTCATCGTTTGACTCCCAACATGAGGTACATTCTTATTTCCTTCATCCAGTATGAGATTCAAACCCTCAAGCTGTTCTAAAGCACTATCTAATGGTCCTACTTTGTGAATTTGAACACGCACAATTTAGATTGAATTCCTCGTCTTGCCTTGGATTAGTTCTTTATCAACATACTGTAATCATACATCTAAGAAAGCATCATATACTCATCCTTAATATCATTACTGAATCCATCAATAACCAATTCTTCCTATAGAACAATTTCAGTATCATGAAAATCGATCAGGGGATTGTTAAATACCATGATGTTGTATAGTAGTCTGTTTCATTTGATTTTAGTACCTGCTAATAATCGTAGTACACAAGATTTCAGTATTTGTTTCTCTTTTTCCCCTCCCTTTTATGGTGCTAGTAGTTGATTAAATTTCCCCTCTATGGATTTTAGGAATTATCTTCAACAAAATCGAGCATTCAGCAAAATATAGCATCTTTAAAGCAGAGGGTCTATTTCATAGACAAAATGGTTCCGGAGCTCGAAGCAGAAAAGAAGGTTGCTGCTGCTTCGAGAAATTTCAAGGAAGCTGCACGATTAGCTGCTGAAGCAAAATCTTTAAGCACTGAAAAGGAAAGTGTACAGATCGAAATGGACAAAGCCGTGTTGGATCTTGGGAAACTGGAGGAAGAGATAAAGCGTACTATGGATAAATTGCAGGAAATTGAAGGACTGATTTTATCGAAAGAAAAAGAACTGGCAATGGCTAGGTTCCAGAGGTTACTTCTAATTGCTGGTGCTGCTAAAGCAGAACGATCAGCAGCTCTAGAGTTGGGTGATGAGGAAGAGGCCAACCTTCTACTTGCAGAGGCTGATGCAGCTAATTCTGAAGCAAAAGAGCTTCAACCAAAATATAATCTGAAAGAAGAAGAATTTGAAGATTTACCGAAACACTTCATCTCCCTGGAACTTGTAACACGCCTTGGCCGTACGAAATTAGCAGATTTGGCTGCAATGTCCGGTGCCTGATGATTAGGGTAGCTTTTTTATGCTTATGGATTCAAAAACCAACTTGCCTTCTTCAGTGCGAAGTCTGGGTTTGCCATTTTTCTCTTCTGCAGCTCCGCATAATTTCTTAATGCTTCTTCGAAAACAACACCATTTGGGGCACCACCCTGGATCATGTTTTGCTTTTAACTTTCCATGCCTGCCATTTGGGTCATTCAATGCATGCAACCAAAATGATGGATCTTTGGGAAGTGTAGTGTTGAAAGCGAATACAAGGATTTGAGAACCAGGCATTGCTTCTGAAATCATGCTTCTAAAATGGTAAATTAAGTTCTGAATTTGGCAGGCTAGTTTTATATGATCATTTTATAATTCTGTTCTTGTACTTCATTGGAATCGGTTTTCTGCAAGTATCTGAACTTACAGGCTAAAATTTGCATACTGCATGAACATCCTAGGCGTCTTGTTTTCGTTTTTCTTGAAGGATGTATGTCCGGCACATATCTGAAAATGGGTTTGGGATATGACCTTATAAATATCCTCCAAATAATAAAAACTTGGAAAAAAAAAATGGAATATGCCCGTGGAAGTATCATGCAAATTCTTATCTTTTCCCCTCATTATTCTGATCTAATATTATGAAACTCGATCAAGAGCCTTTTGCTATGCTTCCATTCTGGCAGGTTAAAGAGTCTAGTATTCATTATGTACGTTAATCCACTGTAAATAAAATTCCATCCTAAATTAGGAAATCTAATTATAGAATTTCTATTTTGCAGGGTGGATATGGAAATGGAAGGTCTATGTGCCAGTTTCATCAACAAAGCTAAAGGTGATAACAAGTTTGTATTCTGAATCTAATTTTCATGTTAATATATATATAAATCTTGATCAGGCAAAATGCTGAGTACGGTGCTGGTTTCTCTTATGACATTTTGGTGTCGTTGAATTTGTTCTTGAGAAATTCATTGCAAATTTCAAAATTCTGGATGATTTCCAACATTGCTTAAAGCCTATGTTTTTCCGACTCTGTTTTTGAAGTATCCATATCCGATACTCATGTTCAATGAATGTTTTTGTTGAAGTATTCATATCTGGCACCTAAATTTTTTTCATAAATTCTCCAAATACATAAGAAAAAAATTATAAAAATTAAAAATGCATGTACTCGTATCTGATATTCAAAACCCGAATCTAACAATTTATAAGGGTTGAAATTCGCATTTCTTTCAAAATGTATTGCTTAAAATTTTCAGCTCTTTTCAAGTTCGGGTTTGTTTCATGTTTGGGTCATTTCAATTTCTTGATTATATTTTTCGAGTTATTTGTACAAGTCATTTCAGCAGATTTTGATCATTTTAATTTTGGTAAACCGGATTGAACTTCCCTTTGTTCTCATATCTTATATTCAAGACCCCAATCTAGGTAATAGGCTTGAAAATGACATTTCATTCAAGTAGGTTGCATTACACCTGTTAATTGGATGTACGGGTTAGTTTTCATCAGGTTGTCAATCATGCTTTTTAACTTGGTGGTCGGATTATTTTAGATTCAAGTTATTTCGATTAGTTCATTTTAGATTCAAGTCATTTTTAAGTTCAAGTTGATTTTTGATGGTCAAATTTGACCATTGGATTCAGTTCAAAACTGAAAATTAATGAATCTCACTCTTGTTCCAAATGAGTTTTATTGACTTGCCTTGTGTCTAGGGTTGGGCCTGGTCCAAAAAAAATCTTACTTGATACTTGACCCGTTTTCCAAACGAGCATTTTTTTTTGTTCAAATTCATTTTTCAAGTTTATATTCTTTCCCAAACCTTCTCCCTGTTTGAACGGATCTTCAGCTAGGTGGTCTGACCCATGGATGGGTTTATCCTGAGTTGTTTTCTATTCCATACAATCAAATTGAAATTTTAAATATATTTGAACCTTGACCAGAATAAATTTAGCAATGGCTCACCATGGTGAGATTTAAACCTAGAATAAGTCCGGGAGGAAACCCACTCATAGTATTCACACAATGTGAGACTTGATCATAGGAAACTTTGTTCTTAGGGCCTTAACTTTGTCACTAAATCAATGTCTCATCAGCTATATTTTTTTAAGGAGTTTATAACAAGGGTGAAGCCACAATTTTTTTAGAGGAGTCAAAAGTATATTATAAATATTCAAGGGCCAAAATGAAAATTTATCACTGTATTAATTTGTATTCTTAAGGTTTCCAAAGGGGCTCCAAAGCAATTATATTGTAACAAATTTGTATTCTTAGAGTTTTTAAATATATATGATTTCAAATTTATGTTATTTAACGTGAAACTAGTTATATTTTAACAATATTTTAATTTAGCTTTTTAAATTTAACTTGAACAAGTTCACTCGATTTGATTCGACTCAAATTTCATTTCACTTAATTCAATTCAAATTTAGGACGACGAGAAGAATGCTCACCCCTACAAACATGGACAATCTTTTCTCCTACTCTTCAATTAAAAAATCCATGGGTTTCTTTTAAAAAGAGTTTATGAATTCAATATCTTGAGTTTTAAGTACAATTGAACTAATAATTGAAATATAAACAAATTTAAATTAAAATAATTCTAGACAAAATTCAAACATGATGAGACTAGATTCAAAATAAAATCTGATCTAAAAATTCACATATGATTTATAAATGGTGAGACTCGAATTTAGAAACGACAATATTAAGGCCTCATCATTAAACTAAGGCCTAATAGGCTTTAATATTTTAAGTTAAGTGTAATCAATTTAATTGATGAAAATTATCAAAACCTTACATAAAATATCAATAATAAAAAATGAACACATGTTATGTTTTTAACTTTACTTATAGAGTCGCTAACAACCTCTTAACCCAACCCATTCCTCCCTCAATTTAAAAACAAATGAAGTTTAAAAACTCTACAAATAATATATGAAGTAATTACTTAATAAGGAAAATTATTCCGTGCATTGCTTTGGAGTCTTTAGAGGCTACAAGCAAGATGGAGAGAGTGTTATTAGAAGTGTTTATGGGTCGAGTTGAGTATAAGTTTAAGCATGATGTTAACACATTTTTATGGTTGTCCAAACCAGGCCCGATTCAGAATATAGGCTTAAAATTTTGCCCAAACTTCTCATATTTGCAAATAATTAACCTGGGTTCATTTCAAGCATGTCAATATTTATTAAAATTTTAAAAGAATATGTTTATTTATTTTAAATTGAATATTTAATAATTCTATATATTTTTATTTATTAAAATTTTATATATTGTCATCATAACTTTTTTTAATGTTTACATTATAGGAGTATTATATATTACTATAGATTTAATTTTTTTACTGTGCTATAAAGTACATAACATATAATAACATAATATAAAATATTATGAACTTAAAAATGGGTCAAGCCAAGCTTAGGTCTAGAACGTTCAAGCCTAAGTTCAATCCATATTTTAAACGAGCATAATTTTTTTTGCCTAAACTTATTTTTCAAGCCTAACATTTTTACTCATAGTGGGCCTTCGAGCCTGGATGAACAGTCTACTCCATAAACAAGTTTAAATATTATATGTTATTGGATATAGTAAAAAAAATATGTACATAAAAATGAACATGTATCATTTTTTTTTGTACAACAAAAATGTGAACCTAACCTAATTCTAGGATAAGTGAACACCCACCCAACCAATTGGCCATAATTTGAGATTTGTAAGAAGTGCATGAAATAATTACTCTAATAAACAAATATAAAAATGTTTTTTTATTATATACTCTTTTTCATTTGAAAATTATATAATTCTTTATTTATTATATTTTAATCAACATTTTTTTATTATTTTAAGTTTGGACTTAGTGTAAAAAAGTTTTATCATAACACTAGTGATTTATTTGACCCACTTCATAAGTTTTTGAACAAGAAGATTTGAGGGAATTTTCACTTTAATTCCACATTATTTTTATTAGATATTAGCTTTTTATTAAATATTAAATTTTGTTACGCTTACGATAAAGGTTAAAAATAGAATCATGTAATAAATATATTTATAAAAATTAATATAAATAATAAAATATGCTTTGAATGAATGATAAAATATAAATGCTGAAAACTATAAAACTAACTGCCTGTTTGGTTCGATGTAATGCGTATAGCATTACGCGCCGAATCGGTGGGCCCTACCTATTCCAGCGTTTGGTTCGCTGGTTTGTCCATTACGTGCCTAATCCATTACGTGCGTATTCCTCAGTCCTCCCCGATTTGTATTCCCTGCCCAAAGTTCAGAATAGCTTCCGTTTAGCATTCTTGAAATTTTATGCCCTGTTTTGCCCTCATCTTCCAAGCCGAAATCCACATCCAGATCTCTCCCTCCCAACATCAAAGAAGCTGCCAGGTGAGTGACCTCCACCGCTCCCCTTTCACTTTCATTTGTGATTGTTTTGTCGAACCAAACTCTCACATTCTGTTCTTGAAATGCAGTGAGTAGGGAAGTCCAAAAACAGGCTTCTGTTCTTCAAATTTCAACAAGTATCTCCAAAGAAACCCAGAAGAAAACCTTTCCAATTCAATAGGTAAATATTGTCTGCCCTAAAATTTTTCTGTGAACGTGTTTTCCCTTTTATGTCTATGATGAGAGATTCATCAAATTAGTTGAATCTCTGTTTACAATCGTTTAAAATTGGCATCTAAGGTTTCTGAAAACTAAAAAATTCGACCAAAGTCACTCCCTTTGTAGCGTTCTGCCCTTCTCTGCTGGAGTTGATGAGTCGAGTTGCGGCCTTTAAAAAGAAAAACACTATTGCCCTTTTCACACACGAACACCACCCAATTATCACACCTCTTTTCTTCATCACAATTTATTTCCCCTTTCAATTGAGCTCCACACCGTCTTTCCCCCTTTCATGGATTCCTCTTTGGTTTTTGTTTTCCCTTCAGCTTTATCAAACTTTCGTTTCCCCCTTCAATCGGCACTGCTTTCTGCCTCCTCAGTTTTATCAAACTAAATTAGCAATGGTTTATTTGTGTAAAGTTAACAGCCATGTCAGCCAACCATTAGCAGTTTATGGTTTTGGACTTAAGAAAAAAGAAACGTTGTAACATTTTAAAATAGGGTAAGCGTTTCTCGTTATTAGAGTCTTCTCTTTGTTTTCTTTCTCTTTAAGTGATTACATGATGAGAAGAATCTCTTCTTCTTTTTTTCGTTGGTTTAGTTTCTTGTTTCAATTTTTCTTTTAGCTAGTTTTCGTGTTTGATTGATGAGAAAGAGGGAAAAATGTTGAGAAAGTAGCTTTTTTGAGATGGAAGCATGTTCAATTTTCCATATTTTGGCTTAATTGTTAGGTTTCGTCTCCTCAAAAGTGAAGGAAATGATAAGAAAATTGTTCAAACTAAGCTTACTTTGACTTTGAGCTGCTTGAGCTTCTAGCAGATTCGTTAAAGTTTATTTTCTTGTGTTATGCTTGAATTCTAGCTTTCTTTTCAGTGTTTTCTGTTTGTTTTCAAAGAAAACGGAGGAAAAAACGATGAGAAATGTATGTTTACTAATTTCCAACTCCATGCTTGTCAAAGTGGAAATATTTCCTTTATTTTAAATAAAATTTGACCTTTTTTTTAAATAGATTTTTTATCCTTAAAATTTAGTTATTTTCCATTTGGTTTCTGAGAAAGTTAATGAGCCAGGTTTTTTTCTCTATCAAAGTCTAGTTTGTGTGGTTTCTCTATCAAGTTTTTAATAAACTGTTTAGTTTGTGTGGTTTCTATAGGTGAACTTAATTCTTTCATAAAAAGATGCTTAGATTGTTCTTTTTTAGTTTTTAGATGCAACAATTGGATTCTGTTGCTTCCTTATGTCTATGTATATGTGCATGTAGTTGATGATAAATATTTTCTGGCATACTGATTTCTAAACTTAGAGGGTATAATATATTTTGGTTATAGGTCTTCGGTGGTTTGAAATGTTATAGGAATCTTCTTCCTTTCATGGTCTATTTGCATTTTAATTTGAAGTGAGACAAAAATAACTTGTCCTTTAGTGCAGCAAATGACCACTGCTTAAATTATTAACTTTGATTAGGCTGTTTTCTGTTCTCTAATTATGAACTATGTGCCAATTTAGAGATCTGAAAACCCTTTGTTTCTTATAATCATTTGGTGTGTATGAAAGGAATATTGAAATATTTTATAAAGTATACTCCATCAGGTGGCCTATGCTTTGTATTCAAACTAACCTTTTGTGATTCTTTCTGCAACATTGGTTAGGAATAAATTATTTCATCATCTTGTTCCTTAAGCCGCCATCAAAGGCCTTAAATCTATTTGAGACCCACACTCCTCCACGTATGGCTCTACTTGATGTTTTTCATTCATTTCTGTCAACACTATTATTTTCAAAATTATTTATACTTATTTTTTTTACATCATCATTGTCGGTCACTTCTTACTGTTGGTAGGCAAAAACCATCAACTTCACCTAGTTGCTAATTATTTATAATTATTTAACTTTGTTTCTAATGCTGGAAATACATCTCTTGGCATTTATTTTTCCTTTGGCATTTATTTTTGTCATTGATATTAGCTGCAGGTTTTTGTCATTGGTATTAGCTGCAGTATTTTACGGAACCTATAGATATAGACCTCATATTGTTGAATGAATTGCATGCTTATGCCCTTGTTATTTGTTCTTTCTTTTCTTTTGCTCGTTCTTTTGCTTAAAATGCGGCTGTCTGTCACTAGGTTGATTGGCTGATTGACTGTGATTGACTGTGATTCCTTTGTAGGTATTGGACTGTTACCTACCGATTTGCTCGAGACATAAATCGTTGGCAAGCTGAAGCTCTAGTAAGGGTGCACAATAGGATCATTATTGCATGTTGTTTGCTCCATAATTTTATTCGAACCCATATGAGTATTGATCCTATTGAAGCGGAGGTGGGAGAAGGATTACCTAGTAATGTGTTAGATGACGATGAACCGAATGTCGTCAATATTCGTCCATCGGATGCTTGGGCTACTTGGAGGATGGAACTAGCCAACCAAATGTTCGATGAATGACAATCATCTAGACATTAGTTAGGTTTAAGGAGAAAATTAGTTTGAGTTCATTTGTTTATGTTATTTTATGTATATAGTTTGTGAAACTTTGGTGGTGTTTTTGTGTTTATTGTATTGTACTAAACTTGTTGAATTATAATTTGATTTCTTTTCATTCATCATGTGTTATAATTTTATTCTTTATGAGTTTTTTATTCATGATATTGAACTCAATTTTAATTTTATAAAGTGTTCACATTATGATTCATGATATTAAAGTTAATTTTAATTTGTTTTTTTTCTTAAGATAATTATGTCAGGTGTTCCAGAATCAATTGTTCCTTCGCAATCATCTGGAGGAACCAAAAGGAAATGGGTTCCAGAAGAAGATGCAGCACTGGTTTCCTGCATGGTGGACTTGCACAATATTTGGGACATTTAACGCTGATACGGGGTTCAAAGCCGGTTACTTAAACGAGTTAGAAAAATGTTAGAGAAGGCTTTACCTAATGCGATGTTGAAGGCAAGACCTAATATCGAGTCAAGGATTAGGTTACTGAAAAGAGATTGGTCAATAGTGTATGACATGCTTAATGGCCAAAACAATAGCGGTTTTGGTTGGGACGACCATAGGCAGGTCATTGTTGCTGAAGATGCGGTTTGGGACTCTTATTTAAAGGTAAGAATGAGTTCAACTCTTTATTATCCTATTCTTACCAAACTTATAACTAATATGATTTCCTCGTTTTTATAGAGTCATAAAGAAGCTTGTCAGTTCAAACATCGTAGTTTCCCTTACTACGACCAACTTACTGCCATATACGCAAAAGATCGAGCGGCTGGGAAAGGCGCTCAAACAGTCGCTAACGTTCTTGAAGAAATAAATGCTGAGGATGTACCTTCTGCAGATATTAATGAAGACAGAAACGAATACTATGATTACGATGCTAATGTCTCTTTCGATGACATGGATGTTTCTGCCACGGAGCCGCAAACAGACAAAAACCAAGGGGGTTCCTCATCTTCAAAGAGGAAAAAAAAGAATTCTGATACAACTGGTCATTTTTCTTCTTCAGTTAATGATGCTGCCACTTTATTGGCTGAAAACATGCGGGCAATTGGCGAACAAATCAGTAGGAGTATTGCCTCCGATGTGGTAGTTCACCAGGGCATCCAACAGAAAGCGGCAAATTTATATCCAACCTTATGTGAAATAGAAGGTTTAACTGTGGATGAACGGTTTCAAGCATTGAGTAAAATTCCGGATCATCCAACTCAAATGGTAGTTTTCTTTAGTTTACCTTCTGATGTACGGTTGGAATGGGTCAGAAGATTTCTTGCTGACCATTAAAATTTATGGTTTTGTTGATGACATTTTCGTAACTTTTTCTGTTTGTAATATTTTGGATGGTATGTCATATACAATGTTCTAACTTTTTGATGTGACAAAACTGTATAACATATAGATTGTGACATAGAATTTCATGAATCTCATTTAACCTTTTGTTAATATTCATTGTTATTATGTTTATGCAAAATATAATTCTAAAGTTATTTATTACTGCTAATAATTTTTTATTGTAGAATATTTAAATTATTTGTTCCACAAATGATATTTTAGCACATTAAATATGTATTGTAGTTTAATAATAATAAAGTAGATTATAAATTATATTTAATAATAATTATTTAAATTATATTTTATAGTATTATATATTATGATTTTAGTAAATTCATATAAGAATAAGAATTTTATTAAATTATATATTACTATTACATTATATTTAATAATAATTATTTTAAATTATATTTGAGTATTATATATTATGATTTTATTAGTAAATTCATATAAGAATATTTATTAACAATTTTATTAAATTATATATTTTATTAAATTATATTTAATAATAATTATTTTAAATTATATTTAAGTATTATATATTATGATTTTATTAGTAAATTCAATAAGAATATTTATTAACAATTTTATTAAATTATATATTTTATTAAATTATATTTAATAATAATTATTTTAAATTATATTTTCGTATTATATATTATGATTTTATTAGTAATTTCATATAAGAATATTTATTAACAATTTTATTAAATTATATATTTTATTAAATTATATTTTATAAAAATTATGTTAAAATATGATTAAATTATTTATTATTTATATTAATAATCTTATTAAAATTTAATAACAATAACAATAATCATCTAACTTAAAAAATTTCTGCTAAGGGTATTCTAGTCATTTTAGCTTTTTTCCTTATGATATTACACCTCTATTCCATTCAACCAAACACAAGAATATCATTACGCCTCTATTCCATTACATTCAACCAAACAAAAGAATTACCTATTACGCCTCTATTCCATTACAGCGAACCAAACGTGCTGTTAGGGTTCAAATTTTATTACGTATTTATTTATTTTTCTATAGAAAAGATATAAAATAATAAAAATATATTCAAAATAATATAATTTACTTTGTAAAGTAATAAAATTTTTGTCATTACTCAATTAAGTTGATTTTCAATTGATTTGTAACCGTAAACTTAATAGAGAGATTAATATTAATATTTTTTTTCTTGAAAAAACTGATAAAAGCATGAAAAAAATGTATCCATTAAAGAAAATTATGAGAAAAATAAAATAAAAAGTCAAGTTGACCAAACTAAATAATAATGTAACCACAAGCAAAAAAGTCCAAATAAAACCCTAAATATAGGTGAGAAAAAAACCTTTAAAATAGTGTTTTTCTTTTATAAGTTAATTGTCAACTTATTTTAGTAAATTGAAACCCTTTAATTTGCAATATACAATTCACCTAAAATCTCTTCTATATTTCGTATTCAAAGATCAAAGATTCAATTGAGACGTCGATTGAGTCTTAGTTTAATTGACATGGTCATTACAGTCAATATTGGAGAAGGGAGGGATTTGAGTATGCTGAAGCACATTATCCTTCTATTTATGAGTTGAGGAGGGACTATGAATAATTGTAAATATTATATAATCGAGGTTGTTTAAAAAAATCAATTAAGATAAATTTAATCAACCGATTATGGAAAAACTTCAAACAATTTTCTTTTTAAAATAATATATTATATTTAATTTATTATAAGTTAATTGTCAACTTATTTTAGTAAATTGAAAACCAATATACATTTCACCTAAAATCTCTTCTCATGTATTCAAAGATCCAATTTAGTCAAGCAATTAAGACAAAACTTCCTATTAATCTCATTTTAACTGGCTGGAAAAGATCCCCCCTTTGCTTGCAATCACTCACCCCCCAATTAATATGTTTAATTATTTATTTAAAAAAACAACTTTTATTCTAAAATGTCCAATTAATAATGTATGATTTTTTTATATGATTATTTATTTGATTCACAAAATTCTTTTTAACATTAATTTCATTATAAATATTTATTATATCCGGTTTTTTTCAACCTTTAAAATAAGAGAATAATGTACTTTAATACACTCGAACCCACGTCTTTCTGCACTGACAACAATATCAATGTCAATAGAGCTAAAACTCAATCGACTCATTGACGAAAATTTTAAATTCAACAATATATTAAATATATATTTTAAAATTCATATCTAATAATAATTTTTTTAATTTTTAATATTATTTTAAATAATAAAATAATTTTTCAATCTTATTCCAGTTTGGTTGGATTTTTATTATAAATTTATGATATTAGGAGATAGGATCATTTAGATGTCCGACAAAAACTCTAAACATTATTCCAAACACATTTTATCGGTTTAATTAAATCTTAATTTAATGATATAATTTGACTCGACCAACACCTCTAAAGTATGAAAAGGAAAACAATTATTATAAGAGAATTTTCATCTTTTTATAATTTTATATAAGTCTACAAAATATTTATTTAAGCATAGAATACATAATAAAATTTCAAACTTTTAAGACCTCATTTGTACTAATTTAACCAAAATTTGATTAAATTTGTATACATATTTCTAAAAGTATATCATTTACCATTTTGTATGCACGAATAGGAGTAGATGATAATCATACACCCCACCTCCAAAATTAAAGGTCAATCTTTTCTATTTTTCCAACCTAATTCCCAACCATAAAATAGAAAAAGATATATAGTTGATTGTTGCAGTAATAATTCTTGTATTATGAGGTTTTAGGTGCATGCACTTCAAAACCTTCTTTCTTTGGGTATATGTAAATATAAGTAAAATGGCTTAAATGTTTAAATTAGGTTGGCTCGTATAAGTGTTAAACTTTTTAAAATGATCATATAAAGTAGATCTTAACTTTTAATAAAAAAAAGTTTACGTAGGGTTTTTTCATGCTCCTTAGCTTATTTTGAGTAAAAATTACGTAAATTTTAATGTATTTAGAATAAAATACATGACATCTGAATTAAATATTGCTTGAAAATAAAAGAAAATAAAAAAACAATTTGATACCTGATATACGACATTTGAGAATCCCTTATTTGAGCACTTTCAAAAAGTTTTGGCCCTTGTTTGTTCACTTTGAAAGGTTTGACTTTCATTTAAACGTTTTTGTAAAAGTTAGACCTTTATATTAATATTTTGAAAGGTTTAACTTTTATGTGAACAATTCCTAAAAACATACCCTAATTTGAACATTTAGCTAAATAATTATATGGATTTTCAAATGTATTTATTGTTTTTTTATTCATAAGATTTAAATTTAAAATTCTACTTAAAATTTATTAATAGTTAGGTGACCATTTTGTAACTTTTCATAGTTGGGTGACCACATTTTTTTTACTAATAGTTAGACAACTACTAATATAGCATACCCTTCTAGAAAATCGAGAGAAATTAAAGCGTCTGAAACATGATAAACCAAATTTCCAAGAAAAATGCATCCAAAATAATTAATCTATACTATTACTTAAACCTCTGATTAAGTTTGTGTCACGAATCAACCGAGCACCAATTAGTTAGGGAAATTACTAAAATTTCATTTCTTATTAAAAATAAGTTATATTATTCAATGGTACTTTAGTCATTTTATTTAAAAACAATGAAAAAATGCATATGGTGGGATTTGAACCCACGTCAATTGCATTAGTAAATTTAAGAATTTACTACTAAACCAAAATTTTATTTTGCTATTTTGGATAAACTACACCATTAGTCACTAAACTATGAGTAAGTTTTCATTTTGGTCACTTAACAAAAAAAATTATTATTTAGTCATTGAACTATTCAAAAGTTTTTATTTAAGTCACAACGCTGTTAAAATCGATGTTATATGGTTCTCTATTTACACTGCCTGCACACATTAAAAGCTCCTTCTTTCCTTCTCTTTTAAAGTTTATTTTTTATGAAACAACTTTGGATATCACGAATCTACGAACCAAATTCAAACAATTTTTTCTCTGATCTCCGACACTAACCGTTAGATTGACTTGGATCTAAAGTATAAAAAACTTAATAGCCCGGTGATTTAAATAAAAACTTTTGAATAGTTCAACGACTTAAATAAAAATTTGAATAGCTTAGAGACAAAATTGTAACTTTTTTAGTTAAATTGACCAAAACAAAAACTTACCCATAGTTTGGTGGCTAATGGTGCAGTTTACTCTAATAATTTTTCTATACATTTTAATTTTATTATTTAGACTTTTTTTGAATGAATTTTATTATTCACACTTTATTACCCCTATCAATTGTATATATTAATAATGTTATTAATTGAGTTGGTGTCGCAGATTAACTCAACACCAACTCAAAATTGCTATATTTTTCATATTTCATGTGTTATTATTGATTAGTTTTAAACCATAGGTTTTATTACTTTTTGTATGTTATCTTTAAATGCATCTCTAAGTTATAAATACGTAATTTACACACACATATGCATGCAATAGAATTTCTATTTTAATAATATTGTTAATCGAGTAGGTGTCACAAATTAACTTGACACCAACTCTCGATTAATGATAATACAATGATAAACAATTGTGTTCATTTATTATTCATAATCTGATGTATTTAATTTAATCTATTATTTTATATAAATATCATACATATTTCATGTGTTATTATTAAATAGTTTCGAACCATATGTCACATTATTTATTTTATTTTATTTTTAAACCAAAAATTAAAAATCAAGAATTTTTTTCTTCATAATTACTAATTTCTAAATATATTTATTATTTTAATTTATTAAATTGCTTTAAGCATTTGTTTCAATGATTAATTCATATTATTTTCTGTCAAAAGAGTAGGGTTGGTTGGAACTTGTAGCCCTTTTTTCTTAAATAAAAAAAAACATTTTTGATACCACGATATTTATCGTCAATAATAATAATTTTCCTCGTTCGATATACTTTTAAAAAAAATAAATACTTGATTATAAAATATGATCTAATGTTATAAGCGAATATCGAACTCTTAACTATATAATTAAAAGATGAGACGAACAACCATTACATCGCACCCCGTAATTAGTCAATGTTACATCCGAGATGGTCAAACAATTCTTATATTTAAAGGACTTTGGAATCTGTGTTAGATCTAATACAGATCTTCAAACAACTAATAATAGAGGCGGTATTAAATAAATGAGAGGATCACGTGAGTTGATTAACATAACACAGTTGGGGAATCTTGTAAAGCTCTTTCAACCTCAAAATTATATAAATATAAAACAAATATCGATGATTTTTTTAAGCTCTCCTCGGAAATATCAATTTAATATTTTAGTATATAATATATTATAATGTTCTAATTTTACTATCTTTTAAATATTATATAAGTAAATTTATCGTGTAATAAATTAAAAGAAGAATAATTACGCTTCGACGTAGTTGAACTCATGTCCTTATACATAGGCAATAACTTAATCAACTATTCAATATCTCACAATTTAATTCAATAGAAGGTTGCATTCAGAATTTGAATACTATTTTATGCAATTATTTTCTGTACCATTTAGAAATATAAATTATTTCTGTTGAGTAATGTTTTCTCGTATCGTATTAAGGGAAACACATGGAGTATTTATACATATTCCTACTGCTACTATTACAGCTTACAATAGAATCCATTATTTTGTCTTAGTCTTTGGGTCGATGATACTGACATTCTTTGAGTCTCCCTTGGTTCTTTGGACGCTTGCCTGCGGAGCACGCGGCCCTTTCTGATCCTGGGACTAACTCCCCTAATGAGCCTCGCACCTGCCAATCACGAGCAGGGATCCTTTGTAGGGTTTGCGACCACTTCCGCAGGCATAGCTCACGACCTCGTCCCTACAAGGCTTACGCGAGCTCTCTTCTCATGACCTTATTCATGCGAGGCTTACGCGAGCTCTGCGAGCTCCCCTTGCGGGCTTCTCATGCGAGCTATCTTTGTGAACATCTAACATTCCCTCAAGGTCCTTAGTTGACTATGCCTGTAGGCAGACATTCTTTCGAGTCGAATATCTAGATCTTATAGATCACTTAGGCTGAACAGTTTCTAAATCCTAACAATTTCACATATATATTTTTTTTACATATCACTATAATTATTTAATTCAATGATTTTTTTAATGCCATTATTATTATTATAGTCTTTTAAAGTGTATGTTTACGTGGTCACTTTAAGTCCTTACAACGTTGGCTAAATTGAATTTCAAATGCTTCAAATTTTCAATAAAATAATTTTTATTTTTTTATTCTTGAACTTTTATATGCTTTGAGAATGGATTCTAATATAAAGAACTAAATTAAAAATAAAAAAAATGAGACTTTCTACTGCTTCTAGTATGAGATTCAAACCCACAACTCAACTTCTAATTTGAAATTATTATTGCGTGGATGATTGTAATTATAATCTCAAAAAAATAAAATTTATTCGAGTTCAAGAAAAAAACATTTCAAATAAATTTTGGCAAAGTTTCCCTTTGATATTTCCTAATGAAAATTTCGGTTTGGATTACATGTTAAATCAAAATTCTAACACTTTTTTAGGGTTAAATTATAATATTAGCATATACTAATTTATGATCTTATGAATTTTGGAAGTTCTAAAGTAAAAATTTTTCATTTTAAGGGGAAAGATCTATTACCAGCCCTCCCTCCCTCTTTTCTTCGTCTCTAATAACTAATTTGGCCCTTAAACCATAGCTAAAATATTAGTTTTGTACTTTTAAAAAATCAAATTATAAAAATATTATAAAAAAACTCAAACATATACTCATAAATTCTATTCTAAAATTATAAGATGTGTATGTTTTTAAGTTATATTTATGAAAAAAAAATCATAAAATTTCGAAAAATTCTAATAATATCTAAATTAACTTTATGCAAAAAGAGAATATTACTAAAAATATACTTCATAGTTTGTATAATTTAGATTTTATTCTCTTTCCAAATAATAATAATAATAATAATAATAGAGATTCTAGTAAGATATGAATAATTAAAATATAATAATCTGACAAATAATACCAATTGATATTATTGCCAATACAGAAAAACGTAAATTCGAGTATATTGAAACCTATTATTCTTTTATTTATAAGTAGGAGAGAGGTAAAAAAAAAAGAATAGATATGATCAAAACCATTTAGACGTGTATGTATAAAGTGATATTCTATCACAAAACTGAAGTTCTATTTAAAAAGGACTTACATTAAGGATAAACTACAACAAATGATTAGAAAGTTGAGTTTAGTGGCTTTAAGAGACATTCATAAAAGAACATAAAAAAGAAACACCTATGTCCTCTTCCACAATCCTAATACATTTCATTCCAAGAAAGTTTCCATGACATCATTGTACATCCTGGCCTCGGAGTTCCGATACTCGCTGGGTCGTGCTGGTGATGGTCGGCCAAAGTTGATTACAAAAACATCATCATTCTAGCCGGCAATTGAAGGCATTTCTAAAACTTGTTTTTCATCCTTGTATTATCTGGATGACTGTCCAAGCTCAATCTAAGCTCAAGAACTCGTTCGGGTTTGCGCCGATATCTGCGTTATGGTTCGAGTCTTTTCCTTCGAGTATAAGAGAGTGGTGGTTTGTTTCTGGTTTGTTTCCTAAATTCTCGGAGTTGAATAAAAGCTTGGCATCTTCGGTTCGTCCGGTGAGGGCACTGAAGAAGCTCAAGCCATTAGGCCATTTGATGTCGTTTTCATGCTCAACCATCATGTCTTCCATTCGGGTTTCTGATGAACGAGGTAGTAGAAACATGTGGGTTTCGTCTTTGGGTTGTGGAAATCCAAGTCTAGCCGGGTTCTGAAAATTAGGCGAAGCAAGCATTGGATTAGTTGCCGGCGGAAGTGGTCTCTGGTTCCAGTTGAAAAGTGGAGGTGGTCGGGTTGGAACGGAAGTCTGCTTTGAAGGAATCGTTGATAAAGACGGACCGTTTCTGTTGGATGAAAACAACTGGGACAGATAGAAACCAGATTGATACCCAAGAGATTCAAAGGTATGCCTCATTCTTAGCACAAAATGAAGGTCTTCAGATATCTGAGGATTCACACAAAATAAAACCCGAATTTCAATCCCAAAAATCGACCGTGAAAAAACACGGAAGTTACATCAAAGAGCTACTTTATGATCAACTAAACAACTAGTAATCATAAAATTTCACATTAAAAACCAGACTGATGTTAAAGAGATTCAAAAGCAAGTCTTCATGAATCTGAGGATTCACAGAAGATCAAAAGACCACCGAACTTCAATATCGAACCACGAAAAGTCGAAAAAAACCCAGAAATTACATTTCGAAAAGCTACTCTACAATCAACCAAACAACGAGTAATCATGAGATCAAAAGGTATCTAGAGGATTCGCACAATGAGATCAAAAGACTGGACTTCTAATCTCGAAAATCAACATCGAAAAGCGAAGAACGCTATAATCAACTAAAGAATTGATAAATAAAAGAATTTTCATCAGACTCACAATCTTGCAAGAACCCAACTGGAGAAGACCATGGCCAGCTTGAATAACAGCAATAGTCTGCTCAAGAAAAAAATTGAAAAAAAGAAAAAAACAAGAAATCATTAAAATCCAACTCATTAGACAAACAAAAGTGGGAAAAAAACCAAAAAATATAAAATTGAAATTGGAAAGCTTCATTTTTGCTGACCTGAATGCCTGAATCAAATTGATCAGTCCATTCAGGAGGAAGCTGCAATTAAAACAAACAACAAAAAGGGCAGATTAAATCATAGTTTGCTGGACTCGGGTATTTCGAGGATGTTACTCGAACTTATGGGCTAGGTTTTGCGGTTTTGAGTATTAGATACGAGTATATGCATCCTGAGTCGAGTAACATAGTTTAATGGTGGAAAATAATTGAAATTAAAGAGAAAGGCATAAAAGAATTACAGCATCAAAAGAACTTTGCCAATAATTGGAGATATTGGGTTCACATTCAGTTGGTTCTTTGAATACCCATTTATGACACTTATCTGATGCAACTTTCCCCATTAACCTGTTTCAACATATCAAAATCAAACACCACAAAACATATACATACACATATATATATACATAGATTTCCATTTATTTAGAGAGAGATCAATGAGCGATTGAATTGAATATATGTATATATGTTTATTATAATGAAAACACCTACCCAGTACCCACCCTTCTCCATAATTATATAACTGAATAGACATTTTGCTGAAAGCTTTCCTCACAGGATCTTCTCCTTCAATCTCTTCCAAACATTCTGTTGTAACCCTTCCTTTGCAAAATCCATCTTCCCACATCAACATCCTTTAAATCACAAATTAAGAAAAACCCGTATCATGGAATCAAAAACTATCCTCATTTTCCTGTGTAACTTTTCCCAGGAAACAAACAGCAAGAAAAGAAGAAAACTTACAAGCTGCCGTTATCATCTCCAACCTTGCAACCGTTACCACCTCTCACTCTCCTACACACCAAAAACGAAGAAGAAAACCCATTAAGTCAAAACAAAAGATTGAAACTTTTAGTAAGTGATGAAGATATAAATACAAAGATTTTTCAAAAAGGGAAAAAGGGAAGATATACGGGCGAGGACGGATGGTCCAGAAAACAGAGTAAGTCCAATCTGAGTTGAGACAAACGGTTCTAAGTGCTTCATGAAGGGCCATCATCCCCACAGCTTCTTTGCTCCTATCAGCTGAACCTGAGCCCACCATCTTTTTCTTTTTTTCTCTTTGAAAACAACAATGTCTGCTAGTGCTATCTGCTACTTCTGTTGCTGTTGCTGGCTGCCACCTTTTGCTACTTTCTCTTGGTTTTTAAGCTTGTTTAAAAAAAAGCTGCTGCCTTTGAAGATTATCACAAACCACAAAGCAAACCTCTTCTTTCCTTTTTTTTTTTCCTCTCTCAAAGACACAAACCGTCTAACTTTTGATTCAAAACTACTTAATTTGTATATAAATTTATAAATAACAGCAGTTGATATATTAAGATTAGATTATACTTTTTTTATTTATTAAAAAATTAAAAAATTATTTTATATATGTTAAATTAAATAGTAAAATTATCAATAAAAAAGAATGGTTGTCTTATGATCTAACTTATGAATTATTTTATCTATTTTTTTAATAAAACAATAAAATATGTACAACTTTTACTCATTACAATAAATTCTATATATATAATTGATTATTAAATTAATATATACAATTGATAGAAGTAATAAAATATGTATAAAAATATTAAAATAAAATTTTAATTGATTTATAATTTTTTTATTATATATTTTTTTATTAATTTTTAAAGAAAAAAATTGATTATGGGGCTACGCGATGAGTTTCGGTAACGAGTTAGTCTTTAAAGTTGAAACAAAAACGATATTAGAACGTTGAAGTTGAGTGTGATAATGCTTTGTTGGTTGAATTACTTTTGTTTGATGGAGGAGCTAGTAGTAATATAGTGGAACTGCGATTATTACATTGAAGTATATAGCAAGGTGGGTGGTGGCATTCGTGATACCATGGTGGATCTGTTTCGAATGTCGGGAAAACCTTTTAGAATTTCAACATAGTGAGAGGGGGAACAATTCTAAGTTTTGCGACGTTAACACAATGAGAAGACTTTTACAACCTCAATATGGTGAAAGACTTCAACATTGCGAGGGGGGATGTAACATCAACATGGTAGGAAGAACATTTGCATCTTCAACAATATAAGAGGAGAACCTATTCCAAACTTGGCAACATCAACAGGAAGAGAAAAACTTTTGCAAATTCAATATGGCAATGATGTTTTGCTTCTTCAAACTAAATCAACCCTAAATTTCATATGTATAGCTTAATAACAATGTTGAGACTCGAATTTAAAATTTAAAATTTCAATACTTTAATTTTGTCATTAAGTTAAAACGTTTTTTATTTTAAATTAAAATAACAGATTAATAATATCTACTTACACTGGTAATAATATGTAAAACTAAAGTTGTTTTATATTTTTTTCGTTTCTTTTTGTACCATTAATATTTTAATGATCTAACCGTTATATTTCATATTCCCTTTATAGAGATTATGCATGTAAAAGTCGATATAAACTAAAATTTCTAACTATTTATTTTATGTAAAAAAATACATATGCTCAATAAATATTAATAGATATAGTATTTTAGATCAATATGATAAAGATACCGGTTTGGTTAGAAAATTTACATGCGTAACAAGTACAATTATATTGATAAATTCAGATCATTAAAATTTTAATCATACAAAAAGATATGAAAGAACGTAAAACAACTTTACTTTTACACCAATATAAGTGAATCCTTCTCCAAAAAATAAATATTTTATACCACATATTATGAAAATAGAAAGACTTGTTTGATGATTGAATTTGAGATTAGTGTCAATTGATATTTTATTTCAATGGAAATTTTTTATCACGGTACACAACTCGAATTATACCTTTTTCATTTGAAAAAAATATATAATTATTTATTTGCACCCTTTTAGACTTTATATTTTCAACCACTTGACTTTAATATCATATATATTTCTATCAAAAAAAAATTTTTTAAGTAAAATGATAAAAGCATGAAGAAAAAGAATGCATACTTAAAAAAATTATGAGCAAAATAAAATAAAAAGTCAAGTTGACCAAACTAAATGATGTAACCACAAGCCAAAAAGTCCAAAGAAAACCCTGAATATAGGTGAGAAAAAACCTTTAAAATAGTGTTTTTTATAAGTTAATTGTCAACTTATTTTAGTAAATTGAAAACCCTTTAATTTGCAATATACAATTCACCTAAAATCTCTTCTATATTTGGTCACAATAATATAATGTATTCAAAGATCCAACTGAGATGTAGATTAAGTCTTAGGGTGAGTTTGGATGGATAATTAAATGCGGTGCAGTGCGTTTAGCTTGCTTTTTGTCGCACGCTATAATATCGCTATAATATATAATCTCATCGTTACCACAGTTTTTACACTAATCACAGGTAAACGCACAGCTCATCCAAACCTATCCTGAGTTCTATTGGCATGGTCATTATTGTCAATACAGGAGGACGTGAGTTCGAGTATACTGAAGTGCATTATCCTCTTATTTATGGGTTGAACAGGGGCTATGGGTAATTCTAGACATTATATAAAAAAACATATATAATCATAACTTATAATGAGATTGTTCAATCAATTAAGATAAATTTAATCAACCAATTAAGACAAAACTTCCTATTAATCTCATGGATGAAAATTTAGATTTTAATATATTTTTCTATAAAAAATAAAATATATTTAAAAAAATTCAACAATATTTAAACTAGTCATTGGAATTCATATTTAATAAATAGAAACATTTTATATAAATTTAATTATAAAATAAAATAATTTTATTTTTAATATTATTTTAAATAATAAATTAAATTTTTAATTTGATTCCTTCACTTAAAAATAAAAAATATCTAGATGTGATCCAATCTTATTTGGCCAACATCTTTAAAGTCTAAAAAGGAAAGTGATTGATATATATATACTATTATTAAATTTTTGGTTGATTTCATATTGCTAATTAATTAAATATTATAATAAATATTTAAATTTAAATTTATAATAAATTTATAAAAAAACTTACGCATAGTCCGATTCGAATTAAAGATATCAAAATCTCAAAACCTCAACTTTATCATTTCAACTAAAAACTTTTTTTATTATAAATATATATATAACATTAATTTTTTTTTATCTAGGTCATTAGCAGGGCAAATCGAGGGGGGTTGGCAGGGCTTTCGCGCCCTAAAATGTAAAATTTTTATTTACATCCTTAGATTTTTTTAAAATTTTAAATTAGTAAATGTAAAATTACACTTTAGTCCCCCTAAAATTATAAAAATTCGATTTAATTATTTAAAAATTATAAAGATATAAACTATAAAAAATTAAAATTTCATTCGGCCCTCCTAAAAAACAATTCTGACTATGCCCCTGGTCATGAGTGTGTCATAATTTAATTTTTAATAATAAAAATAAATGATGATTATTAGAGATGTTCATGGATTAGACTTGAACATGAAATTAATACACGCTATATTTATCTAAATTCGATTCGTATTTAAAACATATCTATTTTTTGAGTTTGAGTTAAAAAGTTGAGAATTTTTTAATTTTTTCCAACCTAATTCCCAACTATAAAAAAAAAAAAAGAGTTGATAATTGTTCTAGTTGTTGTATTATGAGGATTTTGGTGCATGCACTTGAAAGCCTTCTTTCTCTGGAAATATATAAATACAAATAAATGTACGGACTTTTCATATGTATTAATCATTTGGAGTTGTTTTTCTTTTTGAGAAATTCATCATTCGGAGCAAAGGGCCTCTTTTATTTAGTTGATTTGGCCCCCAAAATTTAAATTAATCCTTTAAAAATAATAATAATATATAGATTATTAAAAATAAAATTTCATTTCGGCACCCAAAAAATATTTTCTAGCTTTGCCCCTAATTGGTGTCCAATTAGTATTATAGATATATCACTATTTTCACTGGACAGAAATAAGCTTATTATTCTGAGAATGTGTTTTGGACTAATTAATCAAAACCCACCAAAAAAGTGATGATTGGAATTCAAATATATAAAAAAAATTATCACTAAGACCCCTTTATTTTCATAATGTATCAATCAACTATGTGATGTCTCATTGAGTATAAAAAATGTTAATTTAACCAAGAGCTAGGTTTGGGCCGCTATCTGAATCAATCACTGAACCTAAAAGTATTTATTTTTGACCCGTGCCTAATCAACTCGAATTATAGTTTATTCAATGATGAATATAGGCAAAGTGATAATAAATTTACATTTTAATACTATTCAGTGCGTGTTTAATTCTTAGATTTGTAATTTATAATTATTTCTATTTGAAGATGATATAAAATTATGAAAGGATAAAAGTATCGTCATAATAATATCAATTATAATTTTAAAAAATAGATATGATCTGTAGTTTCATAACTGAGTTGATATATAAATATTAGATTGGATAAAGTTTTATTTTAAAAAATAAAATGATCTTACTGGTCAATCCAAACAAAACCCAAACTGGATTAAAGTTAAAAATAAACATTTTTATTGATAAAATCAACCTCACTCTTTTCTGATTTTGTCAAATTAAACAAAATTATATCATCACGTGAGTTGGATGCATTAAGATGACACAATTGGGAATCTTATAAAGCTCTTTCAATGTTCAAAAAATATATAATAAAAAATATATTTATTTATTTAAAATCGAACAAGTATAATTATTTGTGTCACATTTTCTCTTGCATCCTAATGACTTGGTGTTGAGAGTAAGAGGGTTGTTGGTGAGAGGCTTGATCCACTGGGATGATGGTAGTAGCTGTAAAACCCCTAACCCGTATTGGTTGCCGGATTAGGGTTGTAAGACATTACAAAACATAACACAGCTCATAACAGGCATTCATTACAATTCATGCTTTATAAATTACCACATCAATACATTTATCCCGTTCAAATTTCGGAGCTTAAAACTCCTAAATTCATCTCATTAGCTTTATTTTTCAAATATTATCTAAGCTTATAATATTATAAAACTTGTACCATACAAATTATACTACAGTCCAATATCACATAGCATATAGACTCAACATATTCGGCCTAAACAATCTCAACAATTGGTCAAGTATGAAATTTTAATCATCATAGTCTTACACTCAATTTACCTAATTAATATAAACCAATTTATAACACGTACTACAAATCATAGTATACTTCATTTACAAATTCCATAATCAAGCCATACCATATATATATAACCATTACAGTAAGGCCAATTATACCACTTTACTCATCATGAAACTGTGCACATATATCCACAATATTTTGAGCAAACTTCAATCACTCATATTGAAACATATCATACCCTCATGAACCTATTCATAGCAAACCAACCTTAAGTGGTTACATTACTAATTTATACATTTATTTTCATTATTGAATATCCGAATTTGCATACATATTATAAACTAACTCACAAACTATTTCCAAGATAATTATACCTCAAATTATAACACCAAATCATACATTTTTCTCATTACAATTTTATGCGTAAGAGACCATACTATTTTGAACCATTTCGAATATATATAATACTTTAAGTACACCTAAATCACATGCTTAAAACTTTCGTACACGTACCCAATCCCTTAACCACATGTTCGATCATCACAATTAATCCTCCAAAATAAATCATGACATTTTCATCATGAACTATACCTAAAAATTCATTTATCCAAACCTATATAATATATGCATGCTCATCCATTACATATCTATCATTACTATATTACTAAGCTAAATTATACAATTATCCACCATTCAAAAATCATTTTCACATCTCATACATATATATATATATACATACCAACAACCTACATTCATAATAAGTTCAAATTCTGGCCATAATGCACAAGCTTAAACATTATAACAAATCTATATAATCAAATACCACATATATATTTTCATAATATACTAATACCACAACCGAGCACATAAGTATTAAGATTAAGATTAAGCCATTTTCGCATGGCTAATTATATATACACACTTTATGACTAAACAAGACAAATTGTAACACCCCGAACCCGAGACCGTCGCCGGAGTCGAACACGAGGTGTTAACAGACTTCAAACCACTTATTCGACATTTCCCAGACAAGCTGCCAATCTGCGTACTAGTCGCTTTAAAAATCATATCTTGAGGTCTGAAACTCGAAATCCAGTTCCGTAAATTTTCCCTGGAACTAGACTCATATACCTATATGGTAGAATTTTTGTAGAATTTTTGGGCGGGCCAATTAGTACAGTTTATTAGTCAAAGTCTCCCATGTTACAGGGATCGACTACACTGACCCTTGCGCATTACGAATTGGATATCTCCCTGAACAGAGCTTCAATACTGATGTCGTTTGTTTCTATAGAAACTACACTCAGAGAGGAATCTTTACATATATGGCATGACTCCTAATTATCTCTGGTTAATTTATAATGAATTTTCAAAGTCGGAACAGGGAATCCAGAAACCGTTCTGGCCCTGTCTCACGAGAACCAGAATATCTCTTAACATACTGTCCATATGATTGTTTCGTTACTTCTATATGAAAATAGACTCATCAAGCTTCGATTACATAATTTATTCATCAATTAATTCCACTGCTACTATTTTTAGTGATTTTTCAATCTCACGTCACTGCTGCTGCCAGCATCTGTTACGAAAGCAACTATGCCTATTTCGTGATTTCTCCTTGATCTAACTAGTAATTCTTCATACATATCACCAATTATGATCATGACTAGCCATACCAAAGGCTAATCATTGTCAAACATCTCCCTACTACACTATTGCCATATCATGAATTTTAACACCAAAATAATCAACCACGACATATGGCATAAAAAGGTCGAATTATCAAGATTTACGACCTAACGTTATGAAACTAAACCCAACCGAACATTTATGCCATTTTCGCATGGCTAAAAGTTTACATACCAAAGTTCAAACACAACATAATAGCCTATACATGCTGAAATGTTCTCCTAAGCCGACTAAGAAGAAAGTACCAAAACTTGCTAGCCGGTGTGATGACTCCAATGACGACCCGATCACGCAAAAAGAGACGAGTCCAAGAAACCTAAAATAGGTGACAAGGAAACACCGAGTGAGTATATAACTCAGTAAGTCATAAGCAATGCACTACCATCCATTAATAACATTATCACGAATAGAAACAAAATGGAACGAGGCTAGTTACTCCATCCATACCGAACCATGCCATAGTTCCTCAGACCCATCGGTTCAATCTCATACCAAATCATGCATTCACATTCCATATACTCATCAATAGGATATTTGAGGCATTTTCATACATCATTTTATTTTAGTTACAATCATACAACTAAACGGCCTTTCACCTATTCCACGATAAATCTTATGTACGTGACTTCAAGTATATTTGTCACATAGGTTCAAACTTGCCAAGCTCAACTCCCAATATAGACATAGCACCTATTAGCCATGAGCTCAAGGTACTTACCCGATCCGCTGTCCGTGATCGACTCAATAATGTCGCACACTTAGTGTCCATAATGATTCAAAAGTATATATATTAAGTCCGCACACTCAGTGCTATATAATCAACTCGCACACTTAGTGCTATATAATCAAACTCGCACACTTAGTGCTACATAATCGAACCCGCACACTTAGTGCTACATAATCAAACTCGCACACTTAGTGCTACATAATCAAACTCGCACACTTAGTGCTACATAATCAAACTCGCACACTTAGTGCTACATAATCAAACTCGCACACTTAGTGCTGTACAATTTAAACCCGCACACTTAGCGCCAATCTCATGATCATAAATGTTTATACCCGCACTCTTAGTGCCGAGGTCAACAACTCAATACATCTCACCTCTTTTCTCTTCATTCAACACTTTCATCACCACATACATACATGTATATAAATTTATCATTCCATTCGGCATAATTACATAGACATTATGTCTATTTAGATCAATACAAAATATATGCTTGATGACTTACTTTGTGTTGGGTAAAACGGTTCCAACTCGGCTACTCGATGATCTTTTCTTTGCCTTTGCTTGATTCTCCTCCTTTAACTCCTCGAGCTTAATCAATAAATCAACTAGTTTAACCATCTTGCTAAACATTCATAATTCAATTACACATGCATATGTATGTTTGTATATTCGGCAACCATCCTCACTAATTACCCATTTAGTCGATTATACACATAATTAAAGGTAACATCACGAATGGGCATACTTATGTACATATATACATATATATACTTCGGAATGGGCATCACAATTAGATTTAACACCACCTTCATACTCAATTAGATGGCCGAATGTATGTATATATGTACAATGTCAACTATAACATCATGTAAATCCACATATAACTACATTTCTTAAGTTCCACATCTTAATGCCCATTATACATAATCAAATTTAACATCATCTATATATTTACTCATATGGCCGAATATACATACTCCCATATAATATCATGTACTCACTTTAAGTATATTGCCGAATATATTTAATCGTACACACACCTAACCAAAATAATTTCTAAAATCTTTATATCATTTATAATACATCTAAATATTCTTTTTCACATTATTAACTCAAATCACATACATTATTTACTATAACATTTTTTTTTACATTCGGCATTAGTGTCAACCATAGTAGCCGATTCTTCCTACTTTGTACCCATGCATCTATTTGATCCTTAGTTAGTTCAAACACTTCACACACTAGGACTCATCCAATTTTAACAAGAAATAAAATCCTTAATCCTCAAACTACCATGGCCGAATGTTATAACCCAAGCCACATATATTGTTCCTCAAGGCCCTTCAAGGACCACATTCGGCACCTCCATAATAACAACTCAAATTTCAACCTTCAAGAAAGAAGAAGAAGAAAAAAATATATGTGCTAAGAGCTTCAAACTACTTGGCCAACTATCAACCTCCTAACAATCAAAACTTAAGCCATGGAATGATTAGAACTTGAACTGACCACCTTCTTTATACAAAATTTTTCCAAGAATTTCAAGATACTTACCTCTTCTTAATCCTCATCCAAACCGAACATAAAGCAAGAGAGCTCTTTCTTCTTCCTTTGATTTTTCGGTCAAGAAAACAAAGAGGATGAAGCCTTTTTTTTTCTTCTAGTTTCGGCAAAATGGGGGAGCAAGGATGAAACAACTTTGGTTTCTCCTCCCACTCCCCTCATATTTTATTGTTCCTAACACAACATGTTGTCATAACTTTTCATAATATGTTTTACCCATCACCATTTGTCTATCCACCTTGTCATGGCCGGCCACTACTATTTAGGGGGGAATTTGACATGCAAGTCCCCCCTTTTTATCTCATGCACTAATAGGTCCTTATGCCTTGACCTATCACATTTCAAAATTTTCTCACATAAGTCCTATTCACAAAAATTCACCTACAATTAAACAAAATTCAAACACGAAATTTTCACACATGCACATGTACATGTAATGAGCATCAATTATGATGGTTAATTATTTTTATGACTCGGTTTAGCGGTCCCGAAACTACTTCCCGACTCGGGTCAATTTTGGGCTGTCACAACTCTCCCCCACTTAAGAAATTTTCGTCCCCAAAAATCTTACCGGTAAATAGGTTTGGGTATCGTTCTTTCATCGAGCTCTCGGTTTCCCAAGTAGCTTCCTCGATCCCGTGTTTGAGCCATAACACCTTTACTAGCGGAACCCTTTTGTTTCGCAACTCCTTCACTTCACGAGCTAGGATACGCATCGGTTCTTCTTCATAACTCATATCGGCTTGAATTTCAACCTCTGATGGGCTAATTATGTGCGATGGATCAGATCTATAGCGTCGAAGCATCGATACATGAAAGACGTCATGGATCTTTTCAAGTTCAGGGGGTAAAATCAATCGATACGCGACTGGACCGACTCGTTCGGATATTTCGTATGGCCCAATGAATCTCGGACTCAACTTGCCCTTTCGGCCAAATCTGAGTACCTTTTTCCAAGGCGAGACTTTAAGAAACACTTTATCTTCCACCTGATATTCAATGTCTTTTCGTTTCAAATCCGCATACGATTTCTGACGATCCGTGGCTGCCTTTAGACTTTCACGGATTACCCTTACTTTCTGTTCGGCATCTTTAATCAAATCGACTTCGAAAATTTTACTTTCACCGAGCTCGGTCCAAAAGAATGGTGTACGGCATTTACGACCGTACAAAGCCTCGTAAGGTGCCATTTTAATACTTGATTGAAAACTATTGTTGTAAGCGAATTCAATCAAAGATAAATACCGTTCCCATGAACCACTAAACTCGAGGATGCAACATCTCAACATATCCTCAAGTATCTGAATTATCCGCTCGGATTGACCATCGGTTTGTGGATGAAAAGCGGTGCTAAAATGCAGCTTGGTACCCAAAGCTTCTTGCAATTTCTTCCAAAATCGCGAGGTGAATCTCGGATCTCTATCCGACACGATAGAAATAGGTACTCCATGTAATCTCACAATCTGAGAAACATACAATTCGACTAGTTTATCCAATGAAAAATCCGTACGCACAGGGATAAAGTGAGCCGACTTAGTCAGTCTATCAACAACAACCCAAATCGCATCCTTCTTACTTGCTGACAATAGCAGTCCGGACACAAAGTCCATTGTGACTCGATCCCATTTCCATTCGGGTATCATGATCGGCTGAAGTAATCCTGAAGGCACTTGATGTTCCGCTTTCACTTGTTGACATATCAAACACCTTGAAACAAATTCAGAAATGTCTCGTTTCATGCTCGGCCACCAAAATTGACGTTTCAGATCGTTGTACATTTTAGTACTACCCGGGTGGATAGACATTCGGCCACTATGAGCCTCATTCAAAATCATCGAAATAAGTTCTGAATTCCTTGGAACACACAAACGACTTCTGAACCTCAAACAATCATCATCATCAATTTGAAACTCCGATTCCTTGTTCGGAACACACTCAGCCCGTTTTGCAACCAATTCATCATCAACTTTCTGGGCTTCACGAATTTGATGAATCAATGATGGTTTGGCCTTTAATTCAGCTACTAACACATTGTCGGGTAGAACAGACAAGTGCACATTCATCGCTCGTAAAGCAAACAGCGATTTTCGGCTTAAGGCGTCCGCAACCACATTAGCCTTTCCCGGGTGGTAATCAATGACAAGCTCGTAATCTTTCAACAACTCAAGCCAACGTCTTTGTCGCAGATTTAAGTCTCTTTGAGTCATCAAATATTTGAGACTTTTGTGATCCGAAAATACATGGAACTTTTCGCCAAACAAGTAATGTCGCCATATTTTCAAAGCGAATACGATGGCGGCTAGTTCGAGATCATGGGTTGGATAATTTCTCTCGTGTGGCTTCAATTGTCTCGACGCATAGGCCACAACTCGGCCTTCTTGCATCAATACGCAACCCAACCCGAGTAGGGATGCGTCACTATAAATGACAAACTCTTTGCTTGATTCGGGTTGCGCTAAAATTGGAGCTTCAGTCAAATGAGTTTTCAGTTGATCGAAGCTTTTCTGACATTTTTTCGTCCATTCGAACTTAACATCCTTTTGAAGTAGCTTCGTCATTGGTGTGGCTATCATCGAGAAACCTTTTACAAATCGTCGGTAATAACCTGCGAGCCCCAGGAAGCTCCGAACTTCGGTAACATTTCTTGGAGGCTTCCAGTTAAGTATGGCTGAAATTTTGCTCGGGTCAACTCGAATACCCGTTGCGGATACCACATGACCCAAGAAGCTAACCTCTCTCAACCAGAACTCACACTTACTGAACTTCGCATATAACTGCTTATCCCGCAAAATTTGCATCACTAATCTCAGGTGTTCAGCATGTTCGGTCTCATCTCTTGAATAGACCAAGATGTCATCAATGAACACAACTACGAACCGATCCAAATATGGTCTGAAGATCCGATTCATCAAATCCATAAATACCGCAGGGGCATTAGTGAGCCCGAACAGCATCACTAAGAACTCGTAGTGACCGTACCTCGTTCTGAAAGCAGTTTTGGGTACGTCCGAATCTCGAATCCGTAACTGATAATAACCCGATCTCAAATCTATCTTTAAAAACACTGATTCTCCCTTTAATTGATCAAACAAATCATCAATACGCGGTAACGGATACTTATTCTTTATCGTCACTTTATTCAGTTGACGATAGTCAATGCACAACCTCATGGTTCCGTCCTTCTTTTTCACGAACAATACTGGTGCACCCCAAGGTGAGAAACTTGGTCGAGCGAAACCTCTATCCGTCAACTCTTGCAATTGAGCTTTCAATTCTTTTAACTCGGTTAGTGCCATACGATACGGAGCTATCGAAATTGGCGTAGTTCCAGGTACAAGCTCAATACCAAACTCTATCTCCCGAACAGGTGGCAAACCCGGTAACTCTTCAGGAAAAACATCCGGGTATTCACAAACCACCGGCACAGATTCGGGTTTCTTTTCTAACTCTTTGTCATCAAATACATACGCAAGGTATGCTTCGCACCCTTTTCTTACATATTTCTGGGCCAACATTGCTGATATTACAGCTGGCAACCCCCTTAAGTCCGTAGACTCAACTCGGATTATCTTGTTATTTGCGCACCTCAAATCAATAGTCTTGCTTTTGCAATTCACAACCGCATCATGCGCGGTCAACCAATCCAAACCAAGAATAACATCAAATTCGTCAAACGGCAAAAGCATCAAATCGGCCGGAAAACAGGATTCTCGGATTATTAGAGGGCATCTTTTACACACTTTATCAACAAGTACGCATTGACCCAAAGGGTTTGACACTCGAATTACGAACTCAGTAGACTCAACAGGTAGAGTCTTACTGGATGCTAAGGTTTCGCATACATATGAATGAGTAGAGCCAGGGTCAATCAATGCAATCATATTAGTATCAAAGAGAGTGAAGGTACCAGTGATGACGTCGGGGGAGGATGCCTCCTCTCGTGCGCGAATGGCATATGCTCTAGCAGGAGTACGGTTCTCGGCTCGAACAGCCGTATCAGAGGCCCCTCTCTGACTACCACCCCTACCTCCTAAAATTCTCGGTGGTCTACCTCTAGTTGTCACTCCACTAGGTCTTGCACCTTGAATCTTATTCTTCTCATCAAGCTCCGTGCAATATCTAATGAAGTGGTCCTTCGAACCGCATCCGTAACAGGCCCTGTTAGTAGACTTACCCCAACATTCACCTAGGTGCCGTCTTCCGCATTGGGGACATTCAGGTTTCTCTTGACGATTATTGCCCACACTAGCTACCGAAGTAGCTCGGGAGCCTGTCGATGGTCTTGCTCTGATGGAAATTCCCGCAGTCGTCCTCGACTTATTAGTGTCCTCCCTGAACTTCTTTACAGCTGAGAACGGAGCTTTACCCGTCGATCTTTTACGATAGTCTCTAGCTTCAAATTCGGCCTTCTTCTTCTCCTTTCCAAGTTCTTCCGCCTTGCAGGCTCGTTCGACTAGTGTTACGAATTCTTTTATTTCCAAAATACCCATTAGTAGCTTTAAATCTTCATTCAATCCTTCTTCGAATCTTTTGCACATAGCAACCTCATCAGCTACACACTCCCGGGCATACCTACTGAGTCTTACGAATTCATGTTCGTATTCAGATACTGTCATACGGCCTTGCTTGAGTTCCAAGAATTCCTTACGCTTTTGATCAATGAACCGTTGACTAATATATTTCTTTCGAAATTCCGTCTGAAAGAAGTCCCAAGTTACTCGTTCGTTTGGGACTATGGAAATCAGGGTCCTCCACCAATAGTAGGCTGAGTCCTGCAACAAGGATATAGCACACTTTAAACTTTCATCGGGTGTGCATGACAGTTCATCAAACACCCGAATGGTGTTATCAAGCCAGAACTCGGCCCTTTCAGCATCACCAGTAACTATGGCCCTGAACTCCTCAGCCCCGCGCTTCCTAATCAAGTCTACAGGTGGCTTACTCAGCCTCACAGGATCAGTGACTGATGGCATTACGGGCTCTTGGGGTGGATTATTCAAATTCGGGAATTGTTGGACAGCCAGATTGGTTCGGGCATATTGCGTGACCCACTCATTCATCATGGTAAAGAAGGCTTGTTTAGCCCCCTCACCTTGATTATTCGCAGATGACTGAGGTTCAACAGGCGGTGTCCCTTGTGCAGGAGCAGCCGCTACACTTTCAACGTCATCCGCTAAGGTCCTTTCTACACCGGGGTCCATTTACTAATCAAAACAAAAACATTTTAACCGTCAGAAGTCATCACACATTTAAACATTAACATTCGGCATGTATAGCTAGACTCATACGTGCTATGGTAGTCCTAAAACCGACTAAACCATAGCTCTGATACCAATTAAATTGTAACACCCCGAACCCGAGACCGTCGTCGGAGTCGAACACGAGGTGTTAACAGACTTCAAACCACTTATTCGACATTTCCCAGACAAGCTGCCAATCTGCGTACTAGTCGCTTTAAAAATCATATCTTGAGGTCTGAAACTCGAAATCCAGTTCCGTAAATTTTCCCTGGAACTAGACTCATATACCTATATGGTAGAATTTTTGTAGAATTTTTGGGCAGGCCAATTAGTACAGTTTATTAGTCAAAGTCTCCCATGTTACAGGGATCGACTACACTGACCCTTGCGCATTACGAATTGGATATCTCCCTGAACAGAGCTTCAATACTGATGTCGTTTGTTTCTATAGAAACTAGGCTCAGAGAGGAATCTGTACATATATGGCATGACTCCTAATTATCTCTGGTTAATTTATAATGAATTTCCAAATTCGGAACAGGGAATCCAGAAACCGTTCTGGCCCTGTCTCAGGAGAACCTGAATATCTCTTAACATAATGTCCATATGATTGTTTCGTTACTTCTATATGAAAATAGACTCATCAAGCTTCGATTACATAATTTATTCATCAATTAATTCCACTCCTACTATTTTTAGTGATTTTTCAATCTCACGTCACTGCTGCTGCAAGCATCTGTTACGAAAGCAACTATGCCTATTTCGTGATTTCTCCTTGATCTAACTAGTAATTCTTCATACATATCACCAATTATGATCATGACTAGCCATACCAAAGGCTAATCATTGTCAAACATCTCCCTACTACACTATTTCCATATCATGAATTTTAACACCAAAATAATCAACCACGACATATGGCATAAAAAGGTCGAATTATCAAGATTTACGACCTAACGTTATGAAACTAAACCCAACCGAACATTTATGCCATTTTCGCATGGCTAAAAGTTTACATACCAAAGTTCAAACACAACATAATAGCCTATACATGCCGAAATGTTCTCCTAAGCCGACTAAGAAGAAAGTACCAAAACTTGCTAGCCGGTGTGATGACTTCAATGACGGCCCGATCACGCAAAAAGAGACGAGTCCAAGAAACCTAAAATAGGTGACAAGGAAACACCGAGTGAGTATATAACTCAGTAAGTCATAAGCAATGCACTACCATCCATTAATAACATTATCACGAATAGAAACAAAATGGAACGAGGCTAGTTACTCCATCCATACCGAACCATGCCATAGTTCCTCAGACCCATCGGTTCAATCTCATACCAAATCATGCATTCACATTCCATATACTCATCAATAGGATATTTGAGGCATTTTCATACATCATTTTATTTTAGTTACAATCATACAACTAAACGGCCTTTCACCTATTCCACGATAAATCTTATGTACGTGACTTCAAGTATATTTGTCACATAGGTTCAAACTTGCCAAGCTCAACTCCCAATATAGACATAGCACCTATTAGCCATGAGCTCAAGGTACTTACCCGATCCGCTGTCCGTGATCGACTCAATAATGTCGCACACTTAGTGTCCACAATGATTCAAAAGTATATATATTAAGTCCGCACACTCAGTGCTATATAATCAACTCGCACACTTAGTGCTATATAATCAAACTCGCACACTTAGTGCTACATAATCGAACCCGCACACTTAGTGCTACATAATCAAACTCGCACACTTAGTGCTACATAATCAAACTCGCACACTTAGTGCTACATAATCAAACTCGCACACTTAGTGCTACATAATCAAACTCGCACACTTAGTGCTGTACAATTTAAACCCGCACACTTAGCGCCAATCTCATGATCATAAATGTTTATACCCGCATTCTTAGTGCCGAGGTCAACAACTCAATACATCTCACCTCTTTTCTCTTCATTCAACACTTTCATCACCACATACATACATGTATATAAATTTATCATTCCATTCGGCATAATTACATAGACATTATGTCTATTTAGATCAATACAAAATATATGCTTGATGACTTACTTTGTGTTGGGTAAGACGGTTCCAACTCGGCTACTCGATGATCTTTTCTTTGCCTTTGCTTGATTCTCCTCCTTTAACTCCTCGAGCTTAATCAATAAATCAACTAGTTTAACCATCTTGCTCAACATTCATAATTCAATTACACATGCATATGTATGTTTGTATATTCGGCAACCATCCTCACTAATTACCCATTTAGTCGATTATACACATAATTAAAGGTAACATCACGAATGGGCATACTTATGTACATATATACATATATATACTTCGGAATGGGCATCACAATTAGATTTAACACCACCTTCATACTCAATTAGATGGCCGAATGTATGTATATATGTACAATGTCAACTATAACATCATGTAAATCCACATATAACTACATTTCTTAAGTTCCACATCTTAATGCCCATTATACATAATCAAATTTAACATCATCTATATATTTACTCATATGGCCGAATATACATACTCCCATATAATATCATGTACTCACTTTAAGTATATTGCCGAATATACTTAATCGTACACACACCTAACCAAAATAATTTCTAAAATCTTTATATCATTTATAATACATCTAAATATTCTTTTTCACATTATTAACTCAAATCACATACATTATTTACTATAACATTTTTTTTACATTCGGCATTAGTGTCAACCATAGTAGCCGATTCTTCCTACTTTGTACCCATGCATCTATTTGATCCTTAGTTAGTTCAAACACTTCACACACTAGGACTCATCCAATTTTAACAAGAAATAAAATCCTTAATCCTCAAACTACCATGGCCGAATGTTATAACCCAAGCCACATATATTGTTCCTCAAGGCCCTTCAAGGACCACATTCGGCACCTCCATAATAACAACTCAAATTTCAACCTTCAAGAAAGAAGAAGAAGAAAAAAAATATATGTGCTAAGAGCTTCAAACTACTTGGCCAACTATCAACCTCCTAACAATCAAAACTTAAGCCATGGAATGATTAGAACTTGAACTGACCACCTTCTTTATACAAAATTTTTCCAAGAATTTCAAGATACTTACCTCTTCTTAATCCTCATCCAAACCGAACATAAAGCAAGAGAGCTCTTTCTTCTTCCTTTGATTTTTCGGTCAAGAAAACAAAGAGGATGAAGCCTTTTTTTTTTCTTCTAGTTTCGGCAAAATGGGGGAGCAAGGATGAAACAACTTTGGTTTCTCCTCCCACTCCCCTCATATTTTATTGTTCCTAACACAACATGTTGTCATAACTTTTCATAATATGTTTTACCCATCACCATTTGTCTATCCACCTTGTCATGGCCGGCCACTACTATTTAGGGGGGAATTTGACATGCAAGTCCCCCCTTTTTATCTCATGCACTAATAGGTCCTTATGCCTTGACCTATCACATTTCAAAATTTTCTCACATAAGTCCTATTCACAAAAATTCACCTACAATTAAACAAAATTCAAACACGAAATTTTCACACATGCACATGTACATGTAATGAGCATCAATTATGACGGTTAATTATTTTTATGACTCGGTTTAGCGGTCCCGAAACCACTTCCCGACTCGGGTCAATTTTGGGCTGTCACACAAATACTAGCTTATACATGCCATATGTTCAAAATTTCAAAATACCGAGATAGAGATCGATAGTGTGACGGACTTCCTTGACGTCTCCCGAACTTGTAACAAGATTCCAAAATTTATAAAACAATAAATGAACAAGCACACAATAAGCTTAAATTACTTAGTAAGTTGTAAGCACAAAATTTTCAAAGAACTCAATAAAATTTCATCAGTAGGCCGAATTCTACTATTCATGTATACATTCATATATAATCATTTTTATACAATTAATTCATCGTTTCATGTTATATATATACTACCTACCTTTACTTTCAATTTTGTATAACTTAACATACCGGAATTATTTAACTCAAACTCACATTTGATTTTACCATGTGATTTCCCGTTACACCTTTCAGATTTAGAGAAATGATACTCAATCAGCTCAAAAAGCTCGTACAGTGCCAACGTCCCAAACATGGTCTTACATGTAATCAAACAACGATGCCACTGTCCCAAACAGAGTCTTACATATAATCATATAAGAAACCAATGTCCCAGACATGATCTTACATGTAAATCTCAACTTGAGGCCAACGTCTCAGGCGTGGTCTTACACGATGTCACATTTCAACATTTCTGTAGTTCGTATGACTTTCGAATGTCGTAAATCAACCAATTAAAACTCATAATTAATCATCATTTGTCAAATGAAATTCGACATAATAGGGTACACATACACATTTAGATTCTTCTATTCATAAAATGAATACAATAAATTTAAATTCAATAATTTACTTACGAACTTACCTCGAATGAAGACGAACGAACCAGAACAACTATTCAACAACTTTAGATTTCCCCCAATTCAATTCCATTTTCCTCTTTTATTGACCTAAATTAATAAAAATTTGACTTGTTTATGAACATATTCATTCAATTCCATCCATAAACACATAATTTGGGCAATTTGCACTTTAGCCCCTAAAATTCACATTTTTCATAATTTAATCCCTATTTCACAAAACACGAAATACACATAATTTAATAATATCCTAGCTTGGCCAAATATTCCTTTAGCCCATATAAGCCTACATATTTAATTTATGTCCATCCATAAATTCAAAGGTATAATTTCAACAAAAGGCCCAACATAATGAAAGTTATATCACTATAGTACTTTAACAATTAGCAAGTCACTTTTGCATTTTACGTGATTAAGTCTTTTTTCTCAATTAAGCATACAAACAGATAAATTAAAGCATGAAAATTTCACATATGTCAATTCAAGTAATATAAGCACAAAAAAAATATAAAAATATTTTTCTAACTTAGACTTGTGGTCTCGAAACCACTGTCCAACTAAGGTCTAAACCGGGCTGTTACAATAGCCACCTTGGAAGGTGGAGTGAAGAGACAGGAAGATAGAGCATGCCATAGGTATTGCAAGAGGAGTTCCTTAGTGTTAGAGGAAGAGACACCATGGGTTGGTTGAAGCTGAGGTGGCACAAATAGGTTAGGACTATGGGTTGACAGTTGAAGGAGTGATGCGAGCAACTAGAAGAGTGGTGGAAGATGCTAAGAGAGTGATACAACAGACTGGGGGAGAGATAAAAAGGTTAAGAAAATGGTGCAAGAGGTCAAGAGAACAACACTGAGGGTTGGAAGAGAGGTACAAGAGGTAGAAGCAGACAACTAGGTCAGAGTTTGGCTTGAAGGAAGCTTAAGGGCAATGGGGTTAATGGGGGTCATTGAAGCTGTTGAGTTTGCTGAGTTAGTGAAGGTGGATAAGTTTGTTGGGTTGAGAGAAGCATTAGTGTAAGAGGAAGTCATGGTTCAATCCATATTCACTGTACCAATTGTTGATATAAGTGTTCAACAAGGAAGAGAAGATGGTGGTGCTAAGGATGGCTAATTCATTTAAGTTGGCTTAAAGTTGGAAAGGAAGATAAGTCGGGAAGGAATAAAAGAGAAAGGGAGACTGAATGACTAATCATATAAGGCATGCTGCAATAAGAATAGCATGTCGTTTGCTCCTTTCGTAAGATTAAATCACCATTGCCAATTAAATTTATTCAGGATGTCCACTATCGATAGAAATGACTAATCATATACGACATGCTACAATAAGCTAGATTGCCAGGACAAGCTTCACTGAAAGATTTGGTTATATAAAAAATAACATTTTTTAAATCTTATGCATGGTTTCAGTTATATATAGGAGAGGATGTGATATTATATATTTTTTATATAATTATTATTTCTTGCCAAGGTTATGGTTCTTAGAAAGTAGACCTTGAACTATAATTTCCATATAGGATTTAAATGTAATTTTTTCAAGAAGGAGTCTATGACGAGGAGAAGATAGAGCGATAGCGGTTGAAGAACCAAGGAATGCCTTATGGCGAAAATTTATGTAAATTTTTTTTTCATTTATTTTTCTAGAAATATAACCATGGAAGCGTTGGCTGACAAATTTATTTTAATTACTTGTCTCCTTACATATTTATTTTATGGTTGTTTATAATATTTATATTATGTAATGTTATAATTATAATATATATAAGATGATTCATAGTTGGTCGATTAAAAAATAAGAATTGTGGTAACGAGAAAATATATGTGTTGTATTGTTCTATTAATTTCTTTAGGTTATTCGATTATTATAAGAAATATGATAATAAAAAGGCGCATGAGAAAAAATATATATATTTAAAAGCTTTTTCAAAGAAAAATAAGAAAATATTTTAGAATATTAAACTTGGATTAATAATTAACTTATTTAGGTCCCATAATTTTTATGTTAGAAAATTTTAAATTTTCTTTATATATTCTTTACATTTTCTTTTTTTAAATTTAAAAGGATGATTTATAAGTATAAAGTTTAATTTTTTTATTAAAAATTATTCACATTAAAAAAATAAAAAAAAACTTAATGGCCAATTAACCCAAATTACGCTAAACACCACTTCGCAACCCAAAATTTACACTTCCGCTGCTACTGCCGCTGCTATTTCTGCTTTCAAGATATGGGTAAGCTTCCTTCTTTTATTCTTCGTTCGGTTGTTAATGCTGGAAGCCATCTTTCTAATTTCCACTCTTTTTCTTCTTCTTCTAACACCATTGCTACCTACATCGAAGGCCTAAGTAAGAAACCCATGTCCATGCCTGTTAGAGGAAAGGGAAAAACAGACCACCGCTTCGATAATGTTGATCATGCTTTGAGTTTGTTCAATAAGATGATTGAAAAGTACCCAAAGCCTTCAATTGTGGAATTCACTAAATTATTTGCAGCCATTGTTAGAATGAAACATTATGCCATTGTTGTTCCTATGTGTAGCCAGATGGAATTATTGGGAGTTTCCCATAATGTTTATTCTATGAGCATCTTGATTAATTGCTTTTGTCAATTAGGTCGAATTGATTTTGGGTTTTCTGTTTTGGGGAAAATGCTGAAGTTAGGTGTTGAACCTAGTGCTGTAACTTTTTCAACTTTGATTAATGGGCTTTGTAATCAAAGTAAGATTTCTGAGGCCGTTTGTATGTTCGATGAAATGACTGAAAAAGGGTATCAACCTAATTTGATTGTTTACAATACAGTACTTAAGGGGTTGTCTAAGACCGGCAATACTGATAGAGCTGTTAGGTTTCTAAGGCTGATGGAAAGCAGAGGTTATGAACCCGATATTGTAGCATATAGCACTGTCATTGACTGCCTTTCTAAGAACGGTTTGTTACAGGAGGCTCTCGATCTCTTCTCCGAAGTGAAGGTTAAAGGCATTAGACCAGGTATCATTACTTATAACTGCTTAATTCATGGTATGTGTAATTTGGGCCAGCAGGAGGAGGCAACAAGGCTTTTGAATGAAATGGTTGATAACAATATTTCAATTAATATTGACACTTATAATACATTGGTTGATGCACTTTGCAAGGAAGGAACGATTTCTAAAGCTGTAGAGACCGTTGACATGATGAGAAAGCAAGGCATTGAGCCTAATGTTGTCACGTATAGTACATTGGTTGATGCACTTTGCAAGGAAGGAACAATTTCTAAAGCTGTAGAGACTGTTGAAATGATGAGAAAGCAAGGCATTGAGCCTAATGTTGTCACGTATAGTACATTGGTTGATGCGCATTGCAAGGAAGGGATGGTCTCTGAAGCTAATGATATTGTTGACGCAATGATAAAGCGAGGCATTGAGCCTAATGTTGTTACCTATAGTGCATTAATCAATGGCCATTGCTTGCAGAATGAAATGGATAAAGCTAGAAGAGTTTTCAACTTGATGATTGAGAAGGGTTGTGCACCTGATATAGTTACTTACAGCACCATGATCAATGGATATTGCAAAGATAAAAGGTTAGACGAAGCAATGGAACTCTTTCATGAAATATCTCGAAAGGGACCAATCCCGAATATTGTCACATACAGCACTCTTATGCAGAGTATGTTTCAGTTAGGGAAAGTTTCAACTGCATGTGAACTTTTTATAAAGATGCTTGCTTCAGGACAAGTTCCAGATATAGCGACCTGTTTGATTTTGCTGGATGGTTTATGCAAAACAGGTCATATCAAAGAGGCATTGAAACTTTTTCAAGCAATGCGAAACAGTGGGTTGGAACTTGATATTGTCCCATATAATATCCTAATTGATGGGTTGTGCAAAGCTGGGCATATTGAATTTGCCAAGGAATTATTTCATCAACTCTCAGACAATGGCTTAAAACCGGATGTTTACACATATTGTATAATGATTAATGGACTGTGTAAAGAGGGATTGCCAGATGAAGCATACAGGTTGTTTGGGAGCATGGGAGAAAATGACTGTTTGCCTAATAGCTGCTGTTATAATGTAATGATTCAGGGGTTCCTTCGCAACAGCTATACCTCAAAGGCAACACAACTTGTTACGGAAATGGTTGGTAAGGGCTTTTCTGCAGATATATTCACTGCCACCTTATTTATGGAGCTTATCATATACTCTAATAAATCAATCTTGCTCTGAAATGTTTCACAAATTGTGTAAAGATCATTGTACAGTGATAAAAGATTCTGGAAACTAGAATGAGTTTTACTGTCTATTTTCAATATTGTTGATTTTGTTCTGACTTTGTGTTGTAAGTGAGAATCTTGTTGGTGGTAATGGTAAGAACTTAGAGGAAAACCAAAATCTGTAGCAATGACAATAGCATCAGTATAATTTTCGGCTGCTCAGAACTTTTAACTCCAAGTGTGGAATTCAATCAAATTTGGGGTTTGTTTGTTTGATTGAAAACATTGTCTGGAAAATGATTTCCGGAAAATAGTATGCTTTTCGGAAAAACGTAATATTTTCCTAATGATTTTATGTAAAACATTTTACAGTATTTGATAAGTTTTCTTGAACTCATTTTTTGGAAATTGTTTCAAGTGAAACAGATTAGAGGTGTTTATGGGCAGGGCTGCCCAGCCAGGCCCGACGGCTCGCCCAAAATATGGGAGGGTTCGGGTAAAAATATAGGCTTGAAATATGGGTTTGGGCAAAAAACGTGGCCTGTTTAGCAAATCGGCCGGGCCTTGGGCACGACTTTTTTGGCTTGGGCTCGGTCTGGCCCGGCCCGAATATATAATAAATATTTATTTTTTATTTTTTATTTTTAAAATACTTTTAAAATGCTTTTTTATTTTTTTATTTTTAAAATATTTTTTTTGGTGTTTATTAAAAAAAAGCCGGGCCGGGCTCGGGCTTAGAATTTTTTCCAAGCTAGGCCTGAACAAAATTTCAGGCCCATATTTTGGGCCGGGCTTGGCTCGGGCCAAAATTTTTTTGGAACCCGGCCCGGCCCGGCCCGGCCTATGAACACCTCTAAAACAGATGCAAGATAAATATTTTCTTAACAGAAAAAATTTCTTTTCATTATTTAATTACCAAAATTATTGTAAAAGAAAGTATTTATCTTTAATCAAACTTAGTTAACTTAATTATTTTTGTAGAATTATTGGTTATGATTATTGCAACTGCAGCACACCTTAAAATAGCAGAACTGACGTTCAAATAGGCACAAAATACTGTTGTTTGATCGTCTAATAATCGCAGCAAATGATTTGGTGAATCTTGTTCGATGAAATTACAATGAAACTATCATCTCAATTAACCTCAACGATGCTCATCACCAATCTATTAAAAACATTTGAGATCAAAAGCACCCTGATTTTGCTAATGAATCTGCCATACCATTAGCATCTATCCTAATTTTTCTAAACAGTACCTCATGAATGAACATCTTAATCTCATCAATGCTTGCAAAACTGTGCCAATATTTCTAAGGCCAAGATTTCTCATTGATACACCAAGTAAGCGCAACTATGGAGTCGGAGTTAACCATAAGCTTTTAGTCTTTAATCCACTAGGAGTCTAAGAAGAAATTAAGAGCTAACTTAATCGCCATAATTTCAGTGAAATTAGAATCTTGGGATGCCTTAGGGACCTGAAACATAACAATGACATGACCCTTCGAATTTCTAAAATCCACTCCGTCGGGCCAAATTTACCTAATGTTGAACCATCATCGTTAAACTTTAACCAGCCTTCATTTGATGGTGCCCAACGCATCACACTCTTGGTATGATGGCTACAGATACTCCTTTCACAATCTCGCAGACACCCCCTCCCCCCACATTGACTCAAAAAAATTCATACATTCTGGCAAGACTTTTATCCAAGGCAAAGATCTTAATTTAACTAGAAAAAAATGTACTCCAAATTAAAATCTTCTCCTCTAAACATAGAATTATTTTTAGCACTTTGGATGGTCCACAAGGCAACCATAATAGACATCAACCACCAATTAAACAAAGGTTTAGACACCAACTTATTAAAGCATAACGAAAGAAAGGATAAAATACCTCAAAATTTGTTTACTCGGGCACAGTTCAGCAAAATGTGACTAACATCCTTAGATTCCACTTTGCACCAATCACAAACAACATGCTAATCCGAGATCGAAATGCCTTTGTTCTTAAGGAAAGACATCATAGGAATCCTTTCCAAAATCACCAACCATGCAAAATATTGTATCTTAGGCGAAATGTTTAGGCTCCATAATATTTTATAATTGAAGGACAAAACATTGTATCACGATGCAAATTGCTCAATGACTTCAACTCCCAAATAAAAACGATTCCTTCGAAAAAAGGAGCTCCACAATTGATGGTAAAATCTGCCATTTTGTGAATAATCCTTAGCTTTGGCGACTATATCCATAGCCAAAGCAAAAATTCTAGGATAACAATCTTTAAGAGCTCCACATCATTTGAACAATCCCATCTTCCACCTTTGCTAGTTTTGTTTTAAGTTTATATGATAAGATCAAGTCTCGAATTAACCATTAGTTTCTTCACCACACCACTTTTGAGTAAACCAACTTCATTTAGTCGCAGATAAAGAGCACCTCAACAAGAATAAGAACTAAGAGAGAAGTCGCACTTCAAGCCTACTAACTTTTTCATGACTAAATCATTATCCACTTCAGTTGTCATCCTGATGAATCTATTGACTCTCCAAGTTTCCTCAGCCTCCTTACGGATAAAATCCCTTTTCAGTTGTCATCCTGGTGAATCTACTGACTCTCCAAGTTTCCTCAGCCTCCTTACGGATAAAATCCCTTCTCATGATGAAATCGCTACCAAAAGAATACCTCATTAAATAATTCTTCTTTCCTTCTTGATTGATGCCTATACATGATAAAATACCATATACAAAATCAAAACCAGCTACAAGTGCCGCACAATACCATAATTTTTCATGCATAGTTGATTTTGCTAACCAATCAATACCATCATTGAACACCATGGAAATTTTATATTATTTTGTTCTACTAGATTCAAAATTGCAACTATAGGTTGAACAAAATAAATATAACTACATGACAAAGTTGAAAACTCTATGGCTAGGATTGGAAGAAATTTAGGAATGGTGCTGAGTTTGTTTGAAAATTTGCCTAATGCTACTGCTAGTCTTGTGCAGATGGATAAAGGGTCAGTTTCTAGACGTGTAGAGAACTAAAGTGATTCTAGTGCTTAGATTTTTATGAGCGTCTTTGGCAACTAAAAAAAAACTTTAAGTTAACCTTAAACTAAATAATCAAAGCAAATGTTGGGGCAAAAAAAAAATGTTTAATGAGAAATGAGTGGAGCCTAAGCAGTTCAAGCCCATGTGACCAATATTGGCATAACTCTTTTAACCTTACCAAGTTGAATGGTGATTTTAATGAGAACCAAATTGTGTTTTTAAAGACATTGAAAGTAAAAAAAAAAATGTCAACCCATGTGATGACATGACGATCAAGGGTGTTTATCGTCTCAGTTGTGGTTTGGGTTTGAGTCGTGCTAATCCATTTTTCTAAACCATTTTTATCAAAAATAATAAAAAAACATGTTTTTTTATTCTCTAATTTTCACATATTTTTATTTTCATTTTCAAAATTTTTTATCCTAAATGTTTTCTTCACCATTTTCCAAGAAAATGAAAATGAAAACAACCCTTCTTTCTTGAAAGAGTTTCTAGTAGTGTTATCTAAAGGGTGAATCTGCCATATTAGTCAGTAAGTACAGGAAATCTAGCGTATTCATAATTATGAGTAGTAAGTATTCATCAGACCGAGTTATCAATGCTATATATGAAAGATGTTTAAATTCTATAGTATTTTCCAAATTTGAGTGTTTCATGCTATATAGAAAAGGTTAACTAAAGTATCAGTTGTTCGTCAAGATAGAGTGTTCTCATGGTATGTAATAAGGTTGCCTGGGTTAATTTAAGTCCTGATCTGTCCAAATAATTTGATAGTTGTCACTTCACTAGGAGAATCCGCCAAAAGTAGAATTCATATGAAGTTCATCTCAAAGATCCGCTAGTATGAGTATCTGCCAAGAGATATGTAATGACCCAAATTTGAGGTTATCGGAACAGTGGTTTTGGAACCACAAATCCGATGAGAAAAATTTTATTTTTCTTATATTTTTATGGTCTACAATTTCACAAAAATGATTTTTTGAAAATTTCGTTCGAAAATTTCGACGTTTGGGCACTCAATTTAGTCAAAAGGACTAAATTGTAAAAAGTGCAAAAGTTGAGTTCTACATGTTAGAGGTGTCCAATTGTTATGAAACTTTAAATTGGAGGTCCTTATATGGTAATTATACCAGTGGTAACTTGGTAGACAAAAATGGACATGAGATAAGTGAAATAGAAAATTTTTAAGTTAGGGGCAATTTGGTAATCTAGTAATTAAAATGAATTAAAAGGGAAAAAGATGGCAAAAATCATCATCTTCTTCATATGAACGAAATCAGCAAGGGGGGAAGCCATAGTTAGGGTTTTCAAGCTTCCAAGCTCCATAGTAAGTGATCCCAAGCCCCGTTTTTAATGTTCTTTACGTTTTTGAGATCCCGGTAGCTTAATTTAGCTTATTCTAGCAATAATTTAACCTAGGGTTTATATTTGGAAAAATATCCATAGGTGAAAAGTGTTTATTTTGATGTTTTATGATAGAATATGAAGCTAGAAATTATGTTAAACAACTTTTGCTAAGCGATTTTAAGTGAAAACGAGTAAAACGACATAATCGGTAAAAATACCTAATGTTCATAAGTACATGTTAGAGTGGGAATTTGATGTTGCCATAGAAGGGAAAAATGTTCAGAATGTTATAAAACATAAGAATAAGAGATTAAGTTTAATTTCCGAGCCTTGGGGCAAAAATGTAATTATGTAAAAGTTTAGGGGCAAAATTGTAATTTTGAAAAAGTTAGAGTCGAGGGCTGTTTTGATGAATGTGATTATTAAATAAGTTAAATTTACTATTTTAGATCAAGAAGTACGAAACTCGAGGTTAGACAAAGGGAAGAATAAAGTTGAAGACTAAGTTGGTGAATTTGGCTATAATTGGTACCGAGGTAAGTTTACGGTAAATAAATGCAATATTTTAATATTTATTATTAATGCTGTTAATTTCCAGCAATTATGAATTTATTTTATGAATTTATTTGATGATGATCCAAGCATGAAATGATAGAGAATTAAAATTTAAAAGTCCGGTTGATACATAAGGATGGTACTGGATACGAATGTCATGACATTTGGGTAAAGAGATCCCATGTAAGACCATGTCTGGGACATGGCATTGGCATCCTTAAGATCATGAGAGGTCCCCTGTAAGACCATGTCTGGGACATGGCATGGGCACCGAGACGAGAGGTCCCATGTAAGACCATGTATGGGACATGGCGTTGGCACCGAGATGAGAGGTCCCCTATAAGACCATGTCTGGGACATGGCATGGGCACCATCACGAGAACATCCCATGTAAGACCATGTCTGGGACATGGCTTTGGCATGTTATTATCAGAAGAGACCCGAGTATCCTTATTATTCCAATGTAGCTCAACGGGCTTGTAAACGAATCATGTTCATGAAAGTTCAGTTTAAAGCATAAATGGCAAGCTCAGGTAAGTTGTAAGACTTAAGAACTTATTATACTATCAATTGATGTTCAACGATGCAGCAAGGATTGAGTAAGTTATGCACACAAGTATTCTAAGTAAACAAGTAAGAGAACTAGTATGAGATTAACTAAAGAGTAAACTAGAGATATAGACATTGAGTTTAATTATTTAAGTTAAATATTGTTATTTATTTGCTAGTAAACTTACTAAGCTTTATGCTTACTTCTTTTATTTCTCTTTCTCTTATAGTATTGCAAAGCTACTTCAAGGATCCTAAAGAAGTCGGAGATCGTCCACACTATCAACTACAACTGCTCGGTATTTTATATCAAAACACGTTTGAGTTATGGCATGTATAGGGATTTAGTTATTTTGTATGTTTGTAATGAAGATTTTGCTAATGAGTGATGTGTAAGTATTTGATGATGTATGGTTATTAAAATGGTTAAGGATGAAGGTGTTTGTTGTTATGAAAGATTAGGTGATAAATTATGCATGGAAATCATGAAAGGATAAAATTTTGCAAAGAAACAGAATTCAGGCAGCACAGTGACGTGAATTTGAAAAATCACCCAAGATAGTATAAAATGAATTAGAGGGTGAATGATATATGGAATTAAAGCTTGTTGAGTCTATTTTCATGGAAAAATAACGGTGTAGAAAAAGGAAATTTATATTTTAAGATATGTGAATTTTAGTAAGATAGGGTCAGAACTGTTTTTGGAGTCCCCTGTTCTGAGTTTAGAAAATAATTAAAAATTGTAAAAAAATGGTTATGAGTTGAAATTTACATGCTTAGATTTCTTAATGAGTCTATTTTCTGTAGAAACAAGTAAGAACTTCACATGAAAATCCTACAGTGAGAAAACTTATTTTTAGTGACTAGAGGTCAGGGCAGTCAGGTGGTGAAACAGGGGAGACTTTAACTAATAAACTGTACTAATTTTCTGAACCAAAAATTCTAAAAATTTTATGGTGAGTAAATATATGAGTCTAGTTTCAGGGAAAATTTACGGAATTAAATTTCGAGTTCTGTAGCTCAAGTTATAATTAATTTAGTAACTGCTGCGCGATTGGACAGATTTGCTGCGAATAATGAAATAAATTTTCAAACCTAGTTTTTATGCTCCGAATTGGTAAGATAAGCTAAGTAATGCCTCGTGCTCGACTCCGGAAACGGTCTCGGGTAAGGGGTGTTACAAGATATATATGTAAGTACACCATTCTAGATTAAGTATTTAACGACCGTTGGAGTGACAATCCACAGAAGGTAAGTTTTCTATGGGTATTTCTATGAGAAATGCATTTGCTTACTAACAAAACAATCACATAGATTTTATTTCAGTCACTCAACTTTAGAAAAATAACAAAACAATCACTAACATTATAAAAAACTGACAAATCAGTCATTTATTAAAATGTTCTATTACTGTCTTAATGGGATCACTGATGTGGACAATTAACTTACCACATTGGAAACCCAATTAGCCCAATTAGCTGATGTGGCAGTTTGACATGAAATTTACCTAGAAAAGCTCTTAGCTATTGTGAAGTATGATTTTTTTTCCATAGTAGTGAAAATAAAAAATTGACAGCAAAAATGTTGAGTCTGGCATCAAAACGGTTGATTGGGCTAACGTCAAGGAGATCCCGTGACAACCCGTTCATCGGCATCGGTTTAGTTGGAGCTCCTACTTGTGGCGATGTTATGAAGCTTTAAATCAAAATCGACGACAAAACAACAAAAATCAGCAAAAAACAAAAATACCAAATAGTAAGCATCCAAAATCAAACCAGCAAAAAAAGAGCAAGAATCCCAAATTGGCTTGCATTAAAAGAGGGAAGTAAAAAAAACTAAAAAAAGAAGAGAATCAAAATAGAAGAAACCCTCACCCATTTTGGGTTTTGCGGTTTGGAGAACTCAAGCTAGTTCGATGATCCGAATGGTTAGGAGTTATGGTTGGTCAAAGAAAAGCTGTGGTCGGAATGTGGTGGTCATCAGACGGTGGGCGGTGAAGATCTGTTGAAGCCTTGTGTACAAGCCCAAATTTGCCCGGGGCCCAATAACCCAACTACCCAAACCTTAAACCAAACCCAATACCCTAAAACAGACCTAAACCAAAACAATAAAATTACAGCCCAAAAAGAAAAAAACTAAAGGCCCAACAAGCCCAAAACTAAAACATTTTCAGAAAACCCTAGCCTCTATTGCACCTAACCCTAGCGCCGCACCTACCCTCTGCCGCTCATCAACTCTGCCACCACCATCTGCTCCACCTGCAACACAAAAGAGAACAAGCAAGTAGCAAACCAAAAGAGTAAAAATCAGAAATGAATCATGTATATCTCTGCTATAAAAACTAAGATCGAAGACTTGTAAAAGGCTCTCTCTTTCTTAGAAAAATAGAAAATAAAAAAGGACATTTTCAAGTTTTTTTTATCTCGATTTTAGGTATTTATCTAGATATTTACTCTTATTTTCATTTTATTTTACATATATATATACGAAAACAAAAAAAAGGAAAAAAAGAAAAGAGACTCACCGAGAGTCGCTCCGTTTTCTCATCGGAGGCCCCTTCTCCGACATCCGAATCGGTTGTTGAGAGGACTAAGGGTCATTTTTTCTTTTGTTTTTGGGTGTTTTGAGACCGGATTTGAACTAAGGGGTCGAGATCTAAAAAATAAGTCTTTTTTTCCTTCGCCAACAACCGTGCGCGGCGGCGCCGACTCTGGCGACCAACGGCCGACACGGTGACTGTCGGCCGGATCTTAGGCCTGAAATCGGGCTGAAGGAGAGAGGGGGAGAGCATCCTCAGTTTTTTTTAAAGAAAGGAAAAATGAAGAAATTTTAAAAATTTTCTGCCTTTTATAGCATTAAGAAACGACGCCGTTTTGGGAGGGTCAGGAAAGCCCCAAAATGACGTCGATTTGGGCTCCTGACCCGAGACTCGACCCATTTTCCGAGGGGATCCGTGTGTTTTCAACGGAAGGGCTAATTGCACTTTTAGCCCTTCCGCTTTTTTAATGTTTTTCAATCAGGTTTTTTTACATTCTTAAATTTGCCCCTTTATTTTTTTATCGATTTCAATTTGGTCCCATTAGAACGACACCGTTTTAGAGGAGAGGGGAAATTTTCCCTTCCAGCCCCTCTATGTTATTCGCGCGTTCAGCATAGTCCCTTCCCTTTGATTTTATTTGCGATTCAACCCCGAATTTTAATTTTTTTCTTCGATTTAGTCATTTTCTTTGTTATTTTGGTTGTTTTCCCATTAAAATTAATCAATCTAATACTATTATTATTATTAATAATTATTATTGTTATTATTCACTCATTTCTACCTTTTAATCTTAATTTTGTTATGCACATAAATATATATACGTACATTTTTAAAGTTGTAAATACATTTTTAAATTTCATTTTTTTGTACATACATACACCTATATCCATATGTACATATACATATTTATACACACTTCTATTTCATAATTTCAAAATATATATATACTTATATCCATACATTTTTTTATACATATACTTTTAATATACATGTACGTACCTATATGTTTTCCATATTTCATAATTTATAATTTATATATACATACTTATATAAATTTTTGTATTTAATAAATTTTAAATATACATACATATATATTTTTATATTTTATAATTTTTATCTATTTTCTTTGTTGTTATTATTGCTTCACTTGATGTTCATTTACTCATTTATTTACATGCCCATTATTATTATTATTATTATTATTTAAGTGCTTTAGTTTTTATTTGTTTATTTGCTTGTTATTGTGTATACATGATTGATTTTTTTATTATATATTCGTCATCTTATTTATTTATCTTTTTATCTGCTCGTATTATTTTTACCTGCATTATCGTAATAGTTATTCCGTTATGTATAATTTTTATCCAAATTCAAAAAGAAAATTTTTCTAAATGTAAGTAATAATCGGTATTTGGGATCTTCGAGGGGATCGGACCCTAACGTATTGGGTTCTGATTTTCTTCGTTGAATCTAAATAATCAAGACTACTCTTTTTATAAAAAAGCATAAATAAAAGCTCGTTATCGGAAATTCAACATGTTGTGTCCTAACGCATTGGATATGACACGTTATTTTCTCGAAATGAGGATTTTTTTAAAAAAAATAATAAAGGCAATATTTTGCGTTTGGAAATTCGAGAAAACGTGCCCTAATGTGTTGGGTTTCGATTTCTCGTTTGACCAACTAGCCAAATATCCTCTTAAATCTTAATCCATGTCATTCGATTTTTTAAGGATCGTACTTTAAATCTCTTTAAAGTTTTCAATTTTCGACATTAAGACATTAATTAATCAACTAGGTACCAATTTTTGGGCGTTACGAGGGTGGTAATCCTTCCTCGTACGTAACCGACTCCCGAACCTATTTTTTTGGATTTCGTGGACCAAAACCGTTGTTTTAATAAAATCCAATCGTTTATTAAAAAAACTACTTTTCAAGGTGATCCAATCACACCTTATCAAAAAGATTGGTGGCGACTCCCGTTTTTATTTTCAAAATCCAAGTCGACCCCGTTTTCATCAAAAACTGGTGTCAACAGCTTGGCGACTCCACTGGGGACCAAAGATAAGAGAGTCAAGCCACGAGTTGATTATTTTCTGTCTTTTTGTCGAAAATTGAAAACTTAATTTAAATATACGATCCTTTCATTGCATTTCATTTGTTTTGAGTTATAGTTTTCGTCATGTTTTGTATTTTTAAATTTTTATATCTCTGCACATTGCATTGCATGACCGTAGGTCACACCTTTTTAAGTGGAAGTGAGAACCTACTCCTTCGTGAGGTTTTCACCTCCGTGCAGGATAGTGGATCGCTTTTGGGATACATCCGTACCTATGTCTTCGTGAGATTTTCATATGAGCCTATAATGGGTGAGGATCGAGGAATCTATTGGTTTGGGTACCTTTGCTTTAGAGCTGAACCGCATGTAGTGAACCTTAGGAGCCCACCCTAGGTAGAACCACTTCGAACCCCTAGTATTCACCCGAATAGGTGTTCTATTTATTCTTGCTTGCTTTTGCTTTGTATTAACTTGTTTTCTTTTCTTTTTTTTTGTTATGATTGCATTGCATTTTCATCATAAAAAGAGGTGTTGATTCACGTTCGGTTGTTAAATAGAGAACTTGTCATAAGGAAATGAGTTTCTTAATAAAGTGGATAATAATATGGTTGTCCGAATATGGTCCAAGAAAAGTGATAAGAGAAGGATGATAGTTTAATGGAGGACTACACGACCATTGCTCCATTGCCCGAGGATTCAAGATGACAAAGATTATTCGAGAGCGCTGAACTTTTTTAAAGAGAAGCCAACGAGTATCACGAGGATGAGTGAGCAACGAGTCGTGGCCCAGGTTAAGCAAAAAGGAGATAGAAGAGACGTCCATTTTGAAAAGTTCGTGAGATTTATCTTAACGCTCGAATGAAGAAGATGATCGAATGTCTCCGCCTATGAGGGCAAAGCCGTATATATATTCGCTTTATGTAAAGAGATTTGTTTTCTAGTAAAGTTGTTCTAATAGAATTGAACCAAGAATCAACATCTCTTTTTGCATACATGCATTTGCATTACATTACATCATATACATTAAATTTTTACAAAGTGATCCTAATTAGGTAAAATTATTTCAGTTACCCTGGAAACCAGCAAAAATCTGCCAACTATATATCACTACGGTACCCGTCGCAAAACAAGATCAATGGATCAGAGATTAGAAAGATTGAAACAATTGCAAAAGGAGATGTAAGATTAGATTGAAGAAAAACTAGTTAAAATTCAGCAAGACATGGAAGAGTCCCAAAGAGATTTATTGAATCAATTAAAGCAGTTAATGACTGGGGGGCATGATAAGGGAAAGAACCCTGTGGTAAATTCTGGGGATGATCACGAAGACTCTGCCTATCCTCCAAGATTCACCCCAAATAATATCCAGGTGCAACCAGAGGTGTACCTACAGAGGGTATCTGTTACAATTACATCCCAATACCAAGTCGGTGCCCCAGCATCGATGAACTTTCCAATAGGCTCAGGTTTCAATCCCAGGGATAATCCTACCAATCCCGTGGTTCCTAATCTCGACAGCGTAGCAGAAATGGAGAAGGCACGAGCAGACCTGCCAAAACAGCTAGAAGACCGCTGTAGGTGGCTAGAGGAGAAATTTAAAGCCATGGAAAATAACGATTACCATCGAGGAATGGACGCTAAAGATTTGAGTTTGGTACCTGATTTGGTGCTCCCTCTCAAATTTAAAATGCCAGAGTTTGAAAAGTATAACGGGACTAGTTGTCCTGAAACTCATATCACTATGTTCTGCCGAAGGATGACGGGATACATCAACAATGATCAACTGTTGATTCACTACTTCTAAGACAGTTTGATCGGGTCAGCGGCAAGATGGTACAACCAATTGAGTCGGGCCAACATCCGCTCGTGGAAGGATTTGGCGCAAGCTTTTATGAAGTAGTACAACCATGTGATGGATATAGCACCTGATTGAATCACATTGCAGAACATGGAAAAGAAGCCAAGTGAGAGCTTCAGACAATATGCCCAAAGATGGAGAGAGATCGCGACACAAGTTCAGCCACCTCTTTTGGAGAAAGAAACCACGATGCTTTTCGTCGACACTCTGAAAGCACCATTCATTAACCACATGTTAGGAAGTGCTACCATGAGCTTCTCAGATGTGGTAATGTCTGGCGAGATGATTGAAAATGCAATAAGAAGTGGAAAGATAGATGCGGGGGAAAGTGCCAAAAGATTAACCCCAAAGCACAAAGAAAATGAAGTGAGCAAGCTGAGATTGTATAATAAAGGGTTTTCAAAATCAATCATTGTAGGACAGCCAAGGACGGTAGCAGCTAGCTATCAAGACCCTTCAAAACAAGAATCTAACTCGAGGCCAAACACTGAGAAGCTTCAGTTCACTCCAATTCCGATGTCGTATAAGGAGCTGTATCAAAGATTATTCGATGCGCACAATGTTACCCCTTTCTACTCAAAACCCCCACAACCTCCGTACCCCAAATGGTACGACACGAATGCACAATGCGATTATTATGCGGGAATCATAGGGCATTCCATAGAAAATTGCATTGCCTTTAAAAAAGTGGTTGAAAGGCTTATCAGCATGGGCATCGTCAAATTTGATGATTCATCTAGCGCAGAAAATCCGCTACCCAATCATGTTGATAATGGGGTGAATGCGATGTAGGAAGAAGTGTTGGGAAGCTCTTACATCAGTACCGTACATGAAGATTACTGAAAAGGGGCCTTATTAGATATCCATCCTTATAAACTTGGGAGTATTCTAAATAATTAGACTACAGAAGAGATCCCTATAGTATTTAGAGCTTACTTAGAGTAATATTTAGAACACACTTGTTGCTTTCAGCCTAGAGGCAATAAGAACTCTTTTGTGAAATAGGCTCATGTCTGAACGTCGTTATTTTAATGAAATGCATCTTTGAGATCATGTTTGAGCCAATATTCTTTCATTCTTTACTAATAATTATTGTTGATTCTTTCACGCTTTTAGATTTCCTTCCAAATCATTATTACATTCATTCATAATCATATTGTACATAATTCCATATATTCTTTGTGTATTCTTTTGTACCTACAATAGGTCCCTGAATATCAACGACATGAATGACACTACTATAGACTCTGAATCTCCTTTTGAGCGAGACATGTGTTTAGAGGGATCTCATGACTTCGAAGATGACATAGATTATAGCTTATCTCCGGACTTGTTGAGGATGATAGAACAAGGTGAAAAACAGATTTCACCTTACAAAAAATCAATGGAATCTATAACTCTTTCCTATGTGGGGCATGGATGTCATTGAGCCGATCTTTCAAAAAGTTTCTGGCGGTCAACAATTCATCTTTGCAGCCGTCAATTACTTGACTAAGTGCATGGAAGCTGCTTCATATGCCAATGCCACGAAGTCAACAGTCAGCAATTCCTTGAAAAAGTATATTTCAGTATGGAATGCCAAAGAGGATCATATCTGACAATGCACTAAATTGGAACAACAGTCAAAAGTTTACAGTCTATTCAAGATTAACACCATGTCGCCCCAAAATAAACGGCACAAAAAAAAACTCTGCCGGGGCAATGCCGTTCTCTTGGGCCTATCGCGGTTTCACCTATTGAAGACGAGATTCTTTTTCTCTGAGTTTTGGATCCAATCCCGATTGAAGAGGAATGTTCAAAGTTGTCCATCATGGTCAAATACGCCAAAAGTAAATGATGCAAGCTTACAAAAGAGTTCGCCCTATAAAATTCCATGAGGGGGACCTGGTATCGAAGAAGATCCTTCCCACACAAAAAGAACTTTATGCCAAGCTGGAAAAGACCTTGTGTGGATGGCCTTATCTGAAAAAGCGTCAATCCTAATCAGAAGGGATAACAAGGACATGCCTAATCCTATGAGTTCAGATTCAATAAAAAATATAAAAAAAAGAATAAAAAAGAAAGAAGAAGAAGAAGAGAAAAAAAAGAAAAATGAGAGGCCAAGGTGAAAACCCGCAAAGGGCGCCTTGAGACCAAAGGGGATTTAAGTTGAAAACCCAAAAAGGACGGCTCAAAATTTTGATCAAAATGGGACATAAGATGATCAAAGCAGCTCAAATTTTGATCAGATTGGGGCATGTGGTGATCTTGTTATACTTGAATCAACAGGAAAGGGTAGGCGACATCTTGGGGCATTGACAAAGTCCAGTAGATCTCCTAAACACATGTCAAACTCAGAAAGGTCTTCAGAATGTTTGTACAGAGAAGTTCAAGCTGCGATATTTGGGGCACTTAATCTTCATACTATTTTTATATTAAATTTTTTGTTCTTGAAATACTTCATTCTTTTTCAAGATATGTGTTCCCAATCAATTCCTTTGTTATTCTTGCTCTCTTTGACGATTTATCCATTTCGAGCTATGCTCCCGAATCAATTCTATTTTATCCATTTTAATATTCTTTTTGCAAGCATGATGCATTAGAATAATGATTAATGGACTAATAATACTTTCACAATGGAAATTTTACATATTACTCTAGAAGTTTCTAAATAATATAGGAACCTGAAACAGGACTATTTTTTAGAACACACCAAGTTTAAAGGTTGAAATATCTAAGAAGGAAAAGTCTAAATTAAGACTATCCTTTCGAGTTTTGTTGTCCAAACATTGATTGAACAAAATGACAAGATGCCATGTTGGTGACAAAGCTTCAATGAACAAACAAGCGATGTTCACCGAGCAATAAGAAAAGGTCTTCTGGGAGAAGAAAATTCTTTATTGATGTATAGGCATTTGGTATGACACCCTGAGAATGGTGTCAATGACCAAATAGTTTTAGACCATGTATCCTTGAATTGCAGTGGGAGAAATTTAAAAAAGAGCCAGGTCTTATACTCCTATATTACAGTTGGAGGAAGATAGTTCAAATTTTATGTCCCAAAATTTCAATGGACTTAACCTTGAAGATTATAACAGATTGAATTTTGAAGATTACAGTGGGGCCAATCCGGTTGAGTAAGAGATGAGTGTTACCTGCCGAGCAAGATAGCATCCTGACATTGGTAACGAAGCCTTGATGAAGATCGAGCAATAATAACTCAAACATTAAGGAATCATCTTCATGACATCCTGCATTCATTCCAATGTCATTCATACACGTCTAGTTAGGAGTAGTTGATTCATTTTGATCATGCCATCCTAATCACTAGGCACAATTAGGTTCATAAAATAGAACATACAGGTCATGTTCCCCAGAGAACAGATCAATGAAGATAGCAAATTTTGCCTTCCTGTACTGACGGCGAAGCAGATCGAAGAAACCAGTCTTGTCTTCCTGTACTGACAGCAGAGCAGACTAAAGATAGTAGATCCTGCCTTTCTGTACTGATAGAGAAGCAGATTGAAGATATCAGCCTTGCCTTCCTGTACTGACAGTGAAGCAGACTGAAGATAACAGATCTTGCCTTCCTGTACTGGCGGCGAAGCAGATCGAAGAAACCAGTTTTGCCTTCCTATACTGACAGTGGAGCAGACTGAAGATAGCAGATCATGCCTTCCTATACTGACGGCGAAGCAGATCAAAGACACCAGCCTTGCCTTTCTGTACTGACAGTGGAGCAGACTGAAGATAGCAGATCTTACCTTCTTGTACTGACGGCGAAGCAGATTTAAACCACCAGTCCTATCTCCCTAAGCAGTAGTGGAGTAGGTCGAAGATTGCAAATTCTGTCTCCCTAAGCAGTAGTGGAGCAGATCGAAGATGGTGAATCTTATCTTCCCAATATAGTAGAGAGGCAGATTTAAGCCATTAGTCCTATCTCCCTAAGCAGTAGTGGAGTAGGTTGAAGATTGCAGATTCTGTCTCCCTAAGCAGTAGTGGAGTAGATCAAAAATGGTGAATCTTATCTTCCCAAGGTAGAAGGGAAGCAGATTTAAGCCACCAGTCCTATCTCCATAAGTAGTATTGGAATAGGTCAAAGATTGTAGATTCTGTCTCCCTAAGCAGTAGTGGAGCAGATCGAAGACAGTGAATCTTATTTCCCAAGCGGTGCAGTGGAACAGATTGAAGCTACAACGGTGAATCTCGCTTCTCTGACATTGCAATTAAAAGATTGAAGCCACAACAACAAATTTTACTTCCTAGGCGGTGCAGCGGAACAGATTGAAGCTACAAAGGTGAATCTCGTTTTCCCCGACATTGCAATTAAAAGATTAAGGCCACAACGGCGAATCTTATTCCCATGCGGTGCAGTGAAATAGAGTGAAGCTACGACGGCGAATCTTAATTTCCTGACATTGCAGTTAAACAGATAGAAGAAGCCAATCCTATCTCCCTGAGTTGCAGCGGAGCAGATTAAAACCACAGATCTTATCTCTCTGAAGTTGCAGTAGAGTAGATCGCATCCAGTCTTATCTCCCTGAAGTTGCAGTGGATCAGACAGAAGAATCCAATCCTATCTCATTGAAGTTACAGTGGAGCAGACTAAAACCACAAATCTCATCCCTGAAGTTGCAGCAGAGTGGATTGAAGTTACAAGTCAGATCTCTCTGAAGTGCAGGGGAGTGGATCTAAGCAACAAGACACAGTGGATTGGAAGGAGGATGCCTAAAGAAAAGAAGCACCAGAAAAAGTCAAGACTCGGCGAGACTGGGCAAATTTGGTCTTTCTTTGTCTTTACTCTGTTCTCGTTACACGACATCGAGCAAAGAGGGGCAACTGTACAAACCCAAATTTGCCTGGGGCCCAAAAACCCAACTCCCCAAACCTTAAACCAAACCCAATACCCTAAAATAGACCTAACTCAAAACAATAAAATTACAGCCCAAAAAGAAAAAAACTAAAGGCCCAACAAGCCCAAAACTAAAATATTTTCAGAAAACTCTAGCCTCTATTGTACCTAACCCCAGCGCCGCACCTACCCTTTACCGCTCATCAACTCCTCTGCCACCGCCACCTGCTCCACCTGCAACACAAAAGAGAACACGCAAGCAGCAAACCAAAAGAGTAAAAAACAGAAATGAATCATGTATATCTCAGCTATAAAAACTGAGATTGAAGACTTGTAAAAGGCTCTCTCTTTTTTAGAAAAACAGAAAATAAAAAGGACACTTTCAAGTTTTTTTATCTCGATTTTAGGTATTTATCTAGATATTTACTCTTATTTTCATTTTATTTTACATATATATATATATATGTGAAAACAAAAAAAAGAAACTCACCGGGAGTTGCTCAATTTTATCATTGGAGGCCCCTTCTCTAGCATCCGAATAGGTTGTTGAGAGGACTAAGGGTCCTTTTTCTTTTGTTTTTGGGTGTTTTGAGACCGGATTTGGGCTAAGGGGGTCGAGATCTAAAAAATAAATCTTTTTTGCCTTCTTCAGCAACCGTGCGCGGCGGTGCCAATGCCGTTTTGGGAGAGCATCCTCAGTTTTTTTTAAAGAAAGGAAAAATGAAGAAATTTTAAAAATTTTCTGCCTTTTATAGCATTAAGAAACGACGCCGTTTTGGGAGGGTCAGGAAAGCCCCAAAACGACGTCGTTTTAGGCTCCTGACCCGAGACTCGACCCATTTGCCGAGGGGATCCGCGTGTTTTCAACGGAAGGGCTAATTGCACTTTTAGCCCTTTCGCTTTTTTAATGTTTTTCAATCAGGTTTTTTTACATTCTTAAATTTGCCCCTTTATTTTTTTATCGATTTCAATTTGGTCCCATTAGAACGACGCCGTTTTAGAGGAGAGGGGAAAATTTCCCTTCCAGCCCCTCTATGTTATCCGCGCGTTCAGCATAGTCCGTTCCCTTTGATTTTATTTGCGATTCAACCCCGAATTTTAATTTTTTTCTTCGATTTAGTCATTTTCTTTGTTATTTTGGTTGTTTTCCCATTAAAATTAATCAATCTAATACTATTATTATTATTAATTATTATTGTTATTATTCACTCATTTCTACCTTTTAATCTTAATTTTGTTATGCACATTAAATATATATACGTTTTTACAATATATACACATATTTTGCTAATATATATATACGTACATTTTTAAAGTTGTAAATACATTTTTAAATTTCATTTTTTTGTACATACATACACCTATATCCATATGTACATATACATATTTATACACACTTCTATTTCTTAATTTCAAAAAATATATATACTTATATCCTTACATTTTTTTATACATATACTTTTAATATACATGTACGTACCTATATGTTTTCCATATTTCATAATTTATAATTTATATATACATACTTACATAAATTTTTGTATTTAATAAATTTTAAATATACATACATATATATTTTTATATTTTATAATTTTTATCTATTTTCTTTGTTGTTATTATTGCTTCACTTGATGTTCATTTACTCATTTATTTACATGCCCATTATTATTATTATTATTTAAGTGCTTTAGTTTTTATTTGTTTATTTGCTTGTTATTGTGTATACATGATTGATTTTTTTATTATATATTCGTCATCTTATTTATTTATCTTTTTATCTGCTCGTATTATTTTTACCTGCATTATCGTAATAGTTATTCCGTTATGTATAATTTTTATCCAAATTCAAAAGGAAAATTTTTCTAAATGTAAGCAATACTCGGTATTTGGGATCTTCGAGGGAATCGGACCCTAACGTATTGGGTTCTGATTTTCTTCGTTGAATCTAAATAATCGAGACTACTCTTTTTATAAAAAAGCATAAATAAAAGCTCGTTATCGGAAATTCAATATGTTGTGTCCTAACGCATTGGATATGACACGTTATTTTCTCGAAATGAGGATTTTTAAAAAAAAATAATAAAGGCAATATTTTGCGTTTGGAAATTCGAGAAAATGTGCCCTAATGTGTTGGGTTTCGATTTCTCGTTTGACCAACTAGCCAAATATCCTCTTAAATCTTAATCCATGTCATTCGAGTTTTTAAGGATCGTACTTTAAATCTCTTTAAAGTTTTCAGTTTTTGACATTAAGACATTAATTAATCAACTAGGTACCAATTTTTGGGCGTTACGAGGGTGCTAATCCTTCCTCGTACGTAACCGACTCCTGAACCTATTTTCTGGATTTCGTGGACCAAAACCGTTGTTTTAATAAAATCAAATCGTTTATTAAAAACAACTACTTTTCAAGGTGATCCAATCACACCTTATCAAAAAGGATTGGTGGCGACTCCTGTTTTCATTTTAAAAATCCAAGTTGACCCCGTTTTCATCAAAAAATGGTGTAACACCTTGTTCGAAGCTTTAAGTTTTTAATATTGAGATTTTGAAGGCTTATTGGGAAATCTGAAGTGAGATTTGAGTAATCATATCCCATATTATAAAATAAATTCATATTAATTATGATATTTTTAATTATATAAATATTAAGTTTTTTATTTAAAGTAATTTAATTAATTGAAGTTCATCAAACAAGATAAACTAAACGAGATTTAAGAAAACAATATGTTAAAGAAAATATTTTTTTCTAACAAAAAATATTATATTTAATAATATTAATGATTATTATATTTAATTAATTTTTTTATTTTTTATACAATATTTATTGATTTGTGTAAATTTTAATCATGGTTTAAATTAGGTATTGAGGGTTCAAGCAGTATGTAAGAGGAGGTCTAGGGGAGGAAACTTCAAGGAATGGGTTTTGTAACACCCCACACTCGACGTAGATATTATGACTAGATCTTGTGGAATTACATTAACTCTTAAAAGTTTTTGTGATTTTATCTAACTCAGTGTGTGTGTCAAAAATATAAGTTTGGCAAAACTCTTACATATTTTCGGAAAGTCTCATGTTCGAAAAAACACTTATTTTACAGAAAAACTACCAAATCACATTATAGCAGAAATTTTCAGAGTTTTAATTTTGGAAACTGATTTCTAATTTGATAATTCATACGTTATCATAGTCTTATGATAAAAATACCAAAATTCAACAAAATGAGTAGAAACTATAAAGAAAGTCCAGAAACAAATTTACAATCCAAAAGATCATAAATAAATTAATCATAAAACGGTTTATATTATCAACCAGAAAATCAATCTGAGCTCCCACACTATTCGGTCCTAAGTTTGTTGATTACCTAAGAAGTCAGAAAAATTGGGTGAGCTAACGAGCTCAGTATGTAACTTAACCCACGCCAAAAAAAAACAAAAAAGAAAAAAAGAAAGATATAGCTACAAATGAAAATTTTAGATATAGATGCAGTTACAGATATAAATACATATACATATACATATACATATACATATACATATACATATACATATACATATACATATACATATACATATACATATACATATACATATACATCTACATATACATATATATATACATATACATATACATATATAAATACATATATAGATACAGATATAGGTGCAGATACAGATGCAGATACAGATACATATATAGATGTAGATACAGATCCTACCCTCATCTACTACACACCATCTCCGTCCATCCCTACAGACCAATTAGGGTAACAAATACCCATCCAACCCCATACACCTATAAGTGAGTGTATGCCACTTTTCAAAATACTGTAGTCATGCTGCCAGATGTGGTGTGGCAATTTGCCCGAATCAGATAAATGTGGTCAAACCACCAAAATAGATATGTGATTATATCGCCAGCTAAGTCATCCCGAGTTGCCCAAAAACAATGACCTGTCATCTCGAGTTGCTCGACGACAATGGCTTAGTAATATCAATATGCAGTTAAATAGCCAACACTTCCTCCATTGCATTATAATCCCACCCCAATGCACATGCAATCACTAAACAAATGACAGATGCACATATGTCATATATTAAAAAAAAATGATGTTTACTTAAAAAAAGAAGAAGGAAACTTGTTTTATTAAATTTTATTTGAATGGACTAGTGGGCACATTGAGATAAAAAGGGTCACTCATTTCGTAGTCAATGTTTGCACGCTAGGTTTAGAAAATAGGATAACTCTTTTTTGGTATTTTTCATGTTTATTTTAAAGTTCATGTTCGAGATTTATATTTATCTCTTCAAACAATATCAATTTCAGGGTTCGAATCTTGATTTTTCCCTTAAAAGTGTAATATGTCTTACTACATTTAATAACCAACTCTTTAAACATAAATATATTTCACAATATGTAATCTGGGCACCTTATATCAAAAAATTTCAATAAATAATATTCATCCAATCCAAAGGTATTTACACAGTTTTCAAAATTTGATCAAACTGATTTGATAGAAAATTAATCAATCTTATAAAGGATGGACCAGTTGATCTATAAATCAATTGAACCAACAATAAAATCAGATTAAAAACCAATTGAACCGAAAATTGAACGGTTGTCTATTCTTTAAATAATTTTTATATGCTAACAATTTGTTTTACTTATATTTTAACATATTTTTGTATTCGTATTATTTTCATGTTGTATATAAAAAAATGTTTTTACTGACTAAGTTTTTCATGTTCTCTTCACAACTCTAATACAAACACATGAATAATTAATATGAGAAACACTAAATTAATACGAGAAACACTAACACATGCATATGCGTGTTATCAAACCGTTAATTTAGATAACACGTATATGTTTAAAAATAAGATGCAAAAACAATGAAACATAAGATTTGAATCTAATTAGTCATAAGATTGGATAAAGTTTTATTTTAAAAAATAAAATGATCTTACTGGTCAGGGATTTATCACAGGATAATTTCAACTTGGCATATGAGGTGGCAAAGAATAGATTTGTTATGGGTTCTTTTTTCAACCTCAACACAGCGCAGAAGAGATCTATCTTAATTTTTTTTTTCAATATTAACATGGCAAGACGGAGATCAATTCAATTTTTTTTCAAGACCGACATTTTAATTTTTTTTCCAACATCGACGTATATAGCAAGGTGGGTGGCATTCGTGATGACCAAGGTGGATCTGTTTCGAATGCCGGGAAGCCTTTTACAATTTCAACATAGTGAGAGGGGGAACAATTCTAAGTTTTGCAACATCAACACAGTGAGAAGACTTTTACAACCTCAATATGGTGAAAGACTTCAACATTGCGAGGGGGGATGCAACATCAACATGGTAGGAAGAACATCTGCATCTTCAACAATATAAGAGGAGAACCTATTCCAAACTTGGCAACATCAAAAATATATTTTTTAAGGAAAATGATAAAAGCAATGAAGAAAAAGAATGTACACATTAAAATCTTACTCATTAGACAACTAAAAGTGGGAAAAAACCAAAAAATATAAAATTGAAATTGGAAAGCTTCATTTTTGCTAACCTGAATGCCTGAATCCAATTGATCAGTCCATTCAGGAGGAAGCTGCCGTTATCATCTCCAACCTTGCATATATACATAGATTTCCATTTATATAGAGAGAGATCAATGAGTGATTGAATTGAATATATGTATATATGTTTATTATAATGAAAACACCTACCCAGTACCCACCCTTCTCCATAATTATATAACTGAATAGACATTTTGCTGAAAGCTTTCCTCACTGGATCTTCTCCTTCAATCTCTTCCAAACATTCTGTTGTAACCCTTCCTTTGCAAAATCCATCTTCCCATATCAACATCCTTTAAATCACAAATTAAGAAAACCCCGTATCATGGAATCAAAAACTATCCTCATTTTCCTCTGTAACTTTTCCCAGGAAACAAACAGCAAGAAAAGAAGAACACTTACAAGCTGCCGTTATCATCTCCAACCTTGCACCTCTCACTCTCCTACACACCAAAAACGAAGAAGAAAACCCATTAAGTCAAAACAAAAGATTGAAACTTTTAGTAAGTGATGAAGATATAAATACAAAGATTTTTTAAAAAGGGAAAAAGGGAAGATATACGGGCGAGGACGGATGGTCCAGAAAACAGAGTAAGTCCAATCTGAGTTGAGACAAACGGTTCTAAGTGCTTCATGAAGGGCCATCATCCCCACAGCTTCTTTGCTCCTATCAGCTGAACCTGAGCCCACCATCTTTTTCTTTTTTTCTCTTTGAAAAGAACAATGGCTGCTAGTGCTGTCTGCTACTTCTGTTGCTGTTGCTGGCTGCCCCCTTTTGCTACTTTCTCTTGGTTTTTAAGCTTGTTTAAAACAAAGCTGCTGCCTTTGAAGATTATCACAAACCACAAAGCAAACCTCTTTCTTTCCTTCTTTTTTTTCCTCTCTCAAAGACACAAACCGTGTAACTTTTGATTCAAAACTACTTAATTTGTACATAAATTTAGATTATACTTTTGTTTTATTTATTAAAAAATAAATAAATTATTTTATGCAGGTTAGATTAAATAGTAAAATTATTAATAAAAAAGAAATTTAACTTTTGAATTAATTTATCTATTTTTTAATAAAATAATAAAATATGTACAACTTTTACTCATTACAATAAATTCTATATATATAATTGACTACTAAATTAATATATATTGTCGAAATTAACCATTTTTATTTTGGAAAAAAAATAAAAATTAGTTGTCGATGAAAATTTGGGGTCGTCATCAATCTTTTATTAAGGTGTGATTGGATCACCGAAAAACGACTTTGGTCTACGAGTTTTTAAAAAAAAAAAGGGGTTCGGGAGTCAGTTATGTACTATGAAGGATTAGCACCTCGTAACACCCAAAAATTGGTACCAAGTTGATCAATTAGTGTCTTAATGTCGAGATTTAATAAATACGATCCTTAATTAAATTAAATTATTTATTAAGACTTTCTCATTTTGAAAAAGAAAATGTCACGCCCAATGCATTAGGGTACGATATTTTATTTTTTCAAGATGAGTTAGTCCAAAAAACAAACTCGTGTAATAAAATTTGAAAGAATGTTCAATTGTTTAAGATTTATGATGAAATCGCAGCCCAATACATTAGGGCACAATTTCTCAAAATCCTTAATCATTAAACATTATTTTTTTTAAAAAAATATTTATCTCGAGAAATCAACACGTCACATCCAATGCATTAGGACACAACATATTGAATTCCCGACAACAAACTTTTTGTTTTGTTTGTTTAAAGAGCAATTCTCGATTGTTAGATTTAACGAAGGAAATTGGAACCCAAAACGTTAGGGCTCAATTTTCTTGAAAATCCAAAATGCGAGTATTATCTCTATTTTGAAAAATTCTATTTTTAAATTCGAGTGAAAAGATGATGTACTGCTATATTGAATGAATGTATAAATGTCTCGATAACAAATACAACAATTGTATAGAAATAATACAAATAGTAAATAAACGAAATTAACATAAATAAAAAAAACGAGGACATGCAAAGTATCAAATAAATGGGCAAAATAAAAAAATATTCCTTTTAAAATATGAACAAAAACATAAATCGATAATCAAATAAAGAGTAAACAAAAATATAAAGAATAAAAGGTACATAATATATGCATTGAAATTAAAAGACATACACCTAATTTACATATGAAATTTTGAGTTATAAAGCTTATATATATACAATACATAATATATTTATGAAAATAAAGAAAAAATATGTATACATATATATAGATTATAAAATAGGTGTTTTTAAAAATATATGTATTTGAGCATTTTTTCAAAAGAATAAATATACACATATATATAAATGAAAAAAATATTCGTTAAAAATATACAAATATATACACATGTACATATATACAAATATATATAAATAAATTAAATAATAATTACATTATAATAAAAAATATGCGTATATATATATGGAAATAAATATGTACATAAAAATAAATATACATATATATAGAAAAAAAAAGAAAACAAATAATTACATATGAAAATAATAATTACATAATTAATTAAGGAGAATAAATAAATAAATAAAAATAAAAAGGACTAAATTGAATTGTAAAATAAAAAACTGGGGCAAATTCGCAAATAATTAAAGATCGGAGGACCTTATTGAACACGCTAATAATTCAGAGGGGCTGGAAGGGAAATTTTCCCTTCTCCTCTAAACGGCGTCGTTCCATCAGGATGAAATTGGAATTGAAAATAAATAAAGGGGTAAATTTAAAAAATAAAGAAAACTTAATTGAAAATATATTAAAAGGCGGAGGGGCCAAAAGCGCAATTTTCCCCTCCGCTCAAAAAATGCGCGGACCCTAGACCGGGTCGGGTCAGATTCGGGTCGACCTATGCCCAAAACAATGCCGTTTTGGGCGTCTATATAAACCACTAACCCTTCAAAAAAATTTCATTTTAAACCCCTTTTTTTAAAAAACAAAAAACAAAAAAAGCTCTGAAAAAGCTCTCCTCATTTACCCAGGAAACTGTGTAACTTTTGATTCAAAACTACTTAATTTGTATATAAATTTATAAATAACACCTGTTGATATATTAAGATTAGATTATACTTTTGTTTTATTTATTAAAAATAAATAAAATATTTTATGTAGGTTAGATTAAATAGTAAAATTATTAATAAAAAAATGGTTGTCTTATAATCTAATTTATGAATTAATTTATTTATTTTTTAATAAAATAATAAAATATGTATAACTTTTACTCATTACAATAAATTCTATATATATAATTGATTACTAAATTAATATATAGTAATAAAATATGTATACAAATATTAAAATAAAATTTTAATTGATTTATATTTTTTTTATTATAAGTATATTTTTATTAGTTTTTAAAGAAAAAAATTGAATATGGGGCTATGCGATGAGTTTCAGTAACAAGTCAGTCTTTAAAGTTGAAACAAGAGCGATGTTGGAACGTTGAAGTTGAGTGTGATAATGCTTTGTTGGTTGAATTACTTTTGTTTGATGGAGGAGCTAATAGTAATATAGTGGAACAGTGATTGTTACATCAAGTTTTGCATCGGAAATAGGAGATTCGTATCCAACTACTCCCAAGAACTCTTAATAGTATTGTTGATCACATGACAAAATATACTGATACAGGTAGTTCTTTGATACGTTCATTTAGATCTCTACCAACTTCGATCATGAACTTATTAAGAAGATATCTCAATATATCTATTTTATCTTAATTATTAAATCATAAAATTATGATGGGTTTGATAAAGATTGAAGATTCCAAAGTGGGACGAGATACAAAGAGCTTGAATCTTACAAATATGTTTCATGAGAGTTTTTACTGAAATAAATAATGGAAAGGGTTCCGCATTGACCGCCCCACCCCTCGCTCTTACCCCACGACTGTATCTTTTAATGGGTCCCACTTAATATATCCTCGGACTTTTTTACCCTAATTTAACTCACCAACCCTAATCCGTACCCCTAACTTTGAAACTTTTCTATAGTAGGAATATCACCTACTTAAATCCAACCCCGTATGTTAGTTTAATAGTTAGAGTATTTACCACATCGAGTCACTTTAATTGTATTATTGTTAAAACTTTATTATTCTTTAGTGTATATAAATTTGGGTTTTTGTGGCATTAAATATTTGAAAAATAATTTTTTTTTGGTATTCAAATAGCTAATGATGGATAATTTGTTGATAATAAATGAATTCAAAATTTTAGATAAATTTATAAATTCAAATTCAATTGATTCAAGCAATCAACTAGTTGTCATTCTTGATATCACTATTATTTAGTTTTATAGTCAAATTAAGTTTGATGTCATTTAATTTGATGATATTAACCTAAATAAAATTTAAAAATATATTAAAAATGTTATAATTTCTGAAAATTTATGGAATACAAAGAAAAATATCCTTTGATTCTTTTTCGTGGATTGATTTCAATTGAAGGATGTTTTTGACTTGATCTTGGATGGATTTGGATTGCTTCAAGTGTCATGGCAATTTATTTTTGACACGAGTTTAGGCCTCTTTCATTTAGTTGATTTGGATCAAAAGGCAGCTTTATTCAAAAAAGGTTTTTGGCTTCTTCTCCACGGTTTAATTGGATTGGAATGCAACTTTTTTTCAAAACTGATGAGACATTCTTCAAATTTCTTCAAGTTTCTCGACTTCTTTAGAGTATTCCACAAAGATTATTTAAGTTCTTTGAATTTGTGGATCCAAAATGGCTTAAAAGTGACGCTTTTTGTAGTGTCAATTACATTACTAATATGAAGTTCTTATAAAATTTAACTGCTACATTTGGTTGTTGCAAGAATTTAATTTTTTTTTATTTATTATTTTTCTCTTGTTAATTTAATTCATTACAGATAAACTAATTATATGATATTATCACTTTGTTTTATTTTTAATTACTAACAATATAAAATTTAATAGTTATCTCTTAGTTATAATAATAATGACACTTATATGATGTCATCATTTTTACCATGATAGTTTTGGTTTTATCACATGATAATTTCAACTTGACATATGACGTGGCAAAGAAGAGATTTATTTTGGGTTCTGTTTTCAACCTCAACATGGTGCAATGGAGATTAATCTTAATTTTTTTTCAATATTGACGTGGCAAGACGGAGATCAATTCAATTTTTTTTTCAAAACCGACATTTTAATTTTTTTTCCAACATCAACGTATATAGCAAGGTGGGTGGCATTTGTGATAATCAAGATCAATCTGTTTCAAATGCGAGAAAGACCTTTTACAATTTCAACATAGTGAGAGGGGGAACAATTCTAAGTTTTGCAACATCAACATTAAGGGTGAGGTTAAAAACAGCGGTGGCGGTGAGATTAGTTACTGTAGCGGTGAGATTGGGTACTGTAGCGGTGAGATTAGAAACAATGGTGGAGTGTGTGTTTGGATTCAAACGCAGCTGTAGCGGTGAGGTGAGAATGAAAAATGACTATTAAGGACATCAGATTAGAATTGATATATAATAGAATGAAAAATCTGCAAGAACCATTGGTTCACGTTTATTGCTTAAAAATCTATCTACAATACAATTTCTTCATGTTTCTGTCAAATAAAATTAACAAATGCTAATTTTTTTATCTATTTTAGAATGATTTGACAAAAACTATAAATTAAAATACTCAAATAAATTTTCTTCTAAAGTTGGAGGACTAAAAAGGTTATTATGCCGAAAAAGAATAATAATAAAACAGATAAACGTGTAATTCACAGGAAGGATGATGGAAGGCTATTTTGGTCTGTTATAATGTCAACTGCACTGAAAGCCTCTAACTGCTGCTATTTGCTCCAGCTGAAAATCAGCTGATCAGTGTGGTTGAAAAGCAACCTCACTGCATTGATACCCTCAACCAAACACAAATGCAGTGAGTTTGGCACCATCTTTTTCTTTCAAACGTGCCTCACTGCCTCACTGCCTCAATCCAAAGGAGCACTAAGACAGTGAGAAGACTTTTACAACTTCAATATGGTGAAAGACTTGAACATTGCGAGGGGGGATGCAACATCAACATGGTAGGAAGAACATTTGCATCTTCAACAATATAAGAGGAGAACCTATTCCAAACTTGGCAACATCAACAGGAAGAGAAAAACTTTTGCAAGTTCAATATGGCAATGATGTTTTGCTTCTTCAAACTAAATCAACCCTAATTTCATATGTATAGCTTAATAACAATGTTGAGACTTGAATTTAAAATTTAAAATTTCAATACTTTAATTTTGTCATTAAGTTAAAACGTTTTTTATTTTAAATTAAAATAACAAATTAATAATATCTACTTACACCGGTAATAAGAGGTAAAATTAAATGTAAAACTAAAGTTGTTTTATATTTTTTTCCGTATCTTTTTGTACCATTAATATTTTAATGATCTAACCGTCATATTTCATATTCCATTTATAGAGTCATGCATTTAAAAGTCGATATAAACTAAAATTTTCTAACTATTTATTTTATGTAAAAAAATACATACGCTCAATAAATATTAATAGATATAGTATTTTAGATCAATACGATAAAGATACTGGTTTAGTTAGAAAATTTATTTGCGTAACAAGTACAATTATATTGATAAATTCAACAGTTAGATCATTAAAATTTTAATCATACAAAAATATATGAAAGAACGTAAAATAACTTTACTTTTACACCAATATAAGTGAGTCATTCTCCAAAAAACTAAATATTTTATACCACATATTACGAAAATAGGAAGACTTGTTTGATGATTGAATTTGAGATTAGTGTCTATTGATATTTTATTTCAATGGAAATTTTTTATCGTGGTACACAACTCGATTTATACCTTTTTCATTTGAAAAAAAATGTATAATTATTTATTTGGACCCTTTTAGACTTTAGATTTTCAACCACTTTGACTTTAATATCATATATATTTCTATCAAAAATAATTTTTTTTAAGGAAAATGATAAAAGCATGAAGAAAAAGAATGTATACATTAAAAAAATTATGAGCAAAATAAAATAAAAAGTCAAGTTGACCAAACTAAATGATGTAACCACAAGCCAAAAAGTCCAAAGAAAACCCTGAATATAGGTGAGAAAAAAAACCCTTTAAAATAGTCTTTTTTATAAGTTAATTGTCAACTTATTTTAGTAACTTGAAAACCCTTTAATTTGCAATATACAATTCACCTAAAATCTCTTCTATATTTGGTCACAATAATATAATGTATTCAAAGATCCAACTGAGATGTGGATTGAGTCTTAAGGTGAGTTTGGATAGACAATTGGATGCGGTGCAGTGCGTTTAGCTTGCTTTTTGTCTCACGCTATAATATCACTATAATATATAATCTCATTGTTATCGCAGTTTTTACACAAATCATAGGTAAATGCACCGCTCATCCAAATATACCCTTAGTTCTATTGGCTTAGTCATTATTGCCAATACAGGAGGACGTGAGTTCGAGTGCGCTGAAGTGCATTATCCTCTTAATTATGGGTTGAAGAGGGGCTGTGGGTAATTCTAGACATTATATAAAAAAACAGATTTAATCATAACTTGTAATTAGATTGTTCAAAAAATAATCAATTAAGATGAATTTAATCAACCAATTAAGACAAAACTTCCTATTAATCTCATGGATGAAAATTTAAATTTTATTATATTTTTCTATGAAAATTAAAATATATTTTAAAAAATTCAACAATATTTAAACTAGTCATTGGAATTCATATTTAATAAATAGAAACATTTTATATAAATTTAATTAAAAATAAAATTATTTTATTTTTGATATTATTTTAAATAATAAATTAAAATTTTAATTTGATTCCTTCACTTAAAAATTAAAAAAAAAATCTAGATGTGATCCAATCTTATTTGGCCAACATCTTTAAAGTCTGAAAAGGAAAGTGATTGATATATATACTATTACTAAATTTTTGGTTGATTCATATTGCTAATTAATTAAATATTATAATAAATATTTAAATTTAAATTTATAATAAATTTGTAAAAAAACTGACGCATAGTCCGATTCGAATTTAAGATATCAAAATCTCAAAACCTCAACTTTATCATTTCAACTAAAAACTTTTTTTATTATAAATATAAATATATATATATAACATTAATTTTTTTATCTAGGTCATTAGCAGGGCAAATCGAGGGGGGCTGGCAGGGCTTTCGCCCCCTAAAATATAAAATTGTTATTTACGTCCTTAGATTTTTTTAAAATTTTAAATTAGTAAATGTAAAATTACACTTTAGTCCTCCTAAAATTATAAAAATTTGATTTAATCATTTAAAAATTATAGAGATATAAACTATAAAAAATTAAAATTTCAATCGGCCCCCTAAAAAATAGTTCTGACTTCGCCCACGTGGACGCGCTTTTGCTATAGTTGGTCCTGAAGAAATTATTTCGAGTTGACGTTTTTGAGCAAATAGTATAAAAAACGCTTCAAGCAGGATGCTATTTGAGAAGAATTTCTGAAATCGCGCCCTCATGGACGCGCTTTTGCTACAGTTGGTCCTGGCAAAAATAATTTTGAGTTGACGTTTTTGAGCAAATAGTATAAAATCGCTTCTAGCAGGATGCTTTATGAGAAGAATTTGTGAAATCGCGCCCACGTGGACGCGCTTTTGCTACAGTAGCATGTATGGGCTGAAGCTATAAATGAGGCAAAAAATGTTCTCAGAATGCATAAGTCACAGCAGAAACAATTTAGAGAGGCTAAAAAGGTTAGAGTTTCAAATATGAGTGAACGTATTAGTGTTGCTATTTACTACGATGGTGTGGTTTGCCACACCGAGAATGATGTTATTTTTTTGTCGGAGAATACGGTGCGACTGGTTTTTAACCAGAAAATAGATTTGAGAGAACTTCGTAAAAGAATTAGGCGCAAAATTTTCGGAACGACGCCAATGAAAGTTTTGTCTATCACGTATCAATTTTGTTCTTCTGTTGATCTGGTGACATATGACTCATTCGACACAAAATGTGCTCGTAGCATGAAGGCAATGGTGCAGACTCATCTTGCTAGTGGAGCATCTTATATTGAGTTATATGTACAATTTACATCACCAAATGATGCACTTGCGACTGGTGTTCGAGATGTATATACGACCCCTGGTCAACACTCAGTTAGCGGGTCACAAAATACGGAACAGCTTATGTTTGGTAGCGGTGTCGAATGCACATCCCCTGCAAGACACTCTGTCGGTGGATGAGACATGTAAGTCGGTGGCTCGATGTTTGATGCTGGAAATACGTACTTGGGAATGGCATCAAGTTCTAATGGGTGACAATCTACATCCAATTAGGGACGTTATGAAATGCCTAGAAGAAGGGATGATGTACTCCCTACGACGTCAACCGGTGAGGGGACCTCATACACTGCAAATGATTGTGGGTTAGAAGATGACTCCGATGTGGATCTACCTCGAGAGCTCGGGCCTGATAGTGCAGAAGTTGGCTTATTTTCTGAATCGGAGCCTATTTCAACAGAACCTGAAAATTGTGAAAGGAGTTCAGATGAAGAAGAAAATCTACGATTTAGAGCATACTCACCTCCGGCCCACATACATAATGTCGATCTGTCTGTAGATGATGCGTTAGAGTATCCAGATCTACCACACCGGTTGCGTGATCGTACAAGTTTGGGGGGTAGATTCGGGTGAATTTGAAGTTGGTAATCAGTTTACCAATAAGGATAGTTTTATTGGTGCTTTGAAACAACATAGCATAAAAAATGGCGTTAACTACCACGTCATTAAATCCAAATTTGATAAGTTTGAGGCGAAGTGTGTGGTGCAAGACAGCACATGTTCATGGAAAATCTACGCCTCGTTAAGGAAAAGGACAGGGTTGTGGGAGATTAAAAAGTTCAAAGGTCCACATACATGTGCTGCAGGTACAGTATTGACGGTTTTTGAATAATACTTTTATTATATAATGTTGCATTATTTAATGTACTCCGTTTATAGGTGTTTCACAAGATTATCCCAAGATGGATTCAGCTATGTTAGCTAGCTTGATACTGCCCACGGTAAAAGGAGATCTCAAGACTTCAGTGCCAATGTTAATTGACAATATTCGTAGCCAAATGAGGTACACGCCCTCTTACCGCAAGGCTTGGATAGCTAAGCAAAAGGCATTGGAGAAGATGCATAGTGGGTGGGACGCCTCATATAATGAAATATGGAAGTGGTGTCAGGTGCTAGAGAGATACGTCCCAGGTGCCATCACAGACCTTGAAATGGAACATGCGTACTACAACGGTCGATTGCTACGTGGATGCCAAGTGTTCAAACACCTGTTTTGGACCTTTAAGCAATGCCGAGACGCATTTCCATACTGCAAGCCATTGGTACAAATTGACGGTACCTTTATGTTCGGTAGGTATACTCATCGTCTATTGCTTCTAGTGGCACAGGATGGCAGTGGGAGAATTCTTCCAATTGCATTTGTAATAACACCAGAGAAGTCGTCTGATGATTGAGATTTTTTTCTCTCTAGGTTAAGGAGGCATGTCTGCCCTCAACCCGATATCTGTGTTATTTCAGATCGGGGCGCCGATATACTAGCTACATTTGATCGATAGAGAAGCTTATGGTAGCACACACACTATAGATATTGCCTAAGACATGTTGCTTCAAACTACTACAAGCAACATCCATCTAAGAGCGAGCGACGACAAGTGACCAACATGGGTATTTAGTCTATATCTGTATTATTTCGTTTGTCAATTTGAATTAGTTTTATTGGTAGAAGTGGTATGTAATATTCGATATGAACTTATATTGGCAGGTATGAAATAAATAAATACCGTTTTCACGAGATGTTGGCAATTTTACGTTCAATTAATGGAGAAGGAGAGGACTACCTTTGTAACATACGTTTTGAACAGTGGGCACAAGCATACGATGGCGGCGTACGATATGGCCATATAACGTCGAACCTGACTAAATGCATAAATTATGTTATTAAAGGAACGCGCCATCTACAGATAACATCGATTGTGCGAGAGACATATTTTAGTTTGGCAGTGCTAGTTCCAAAACGAGCAGCAAGTTATGCAGGCCAGATGCAGGGAGACCATGTATGGTGCAATAAGGTAGTTCATGAAATTAACAAGTCTAAGGCGAGGGCAAACACCATGCATACAGTGTGTCACGGTCGAGTCAATTTATGGTTTCGCGTGATAGAGTTTAACAGACCGCACCAAGGTGTTGTTGGCGAGCAATATCGTGTACACTTGCGAAATAGGACTTATGACCGTGGGATGTTTGATGCACTTCGTTATTCATCCGCTCATGTTATTGCAGCTTGTCAGAATTTTCGTCTAAATCCAATGAGCTATGTGGACGAAGTGTACAAATTAGAAAACATGTACAGCATCTGGAGACACATTTTCCCACCGGTTCCAAATGAACGTAAGTGGCCGCCCATATCTCTTACTCCTTTTAAGCTGTTATCGGATAGAGAATTACGTCGTAAACCAAAGGGTCGACCTTGCTCGACTAGAATACGTAATAATATGGATATCCAAGAAACAACCAGTCAACAGAAGTTGTGCAGATAGTGTAGGAATCCAGGCCATACAAGCCGATCATGCCCTAATCGGAATAGTTGAATGTAATTGTAATTAAATTATATTTTTAGGGCTATTTATTGATAATTGTATTAATTTTTAGTAAAATTATCAAATTATATCAAATTATTAATTGTTAGTACCAGTCAAAACATGTTTTCAAATCTAACATTATGTGAACGTAAAAATATTAACTGATAATTGTATTAATGGTTAGTAAAATTATCAAATTATATCAAATTATTATTTGTTAGTACCAGTCAAAACATGTTTTCAAATCTAACATTATGTGAATGTAAAAAATATTAACTGATAATTGTATTAATGGTTAGTAGAGTTATCAAATTATATTTAACTTAAGGGTTATGGATTTAAAGTTAAGATTTTAGGGTTTAGGGTTTAGGATTTTTAAGTTTTATAGTTAATGGTTTGGGTTTTTAAGTTAAGGGTTTAGGGTTTTTAAGGTTAGGGTTTTTGGTTTTTAAGTTAAGGTTTTAGGGTTTTAGGTTTAGGGTTTATGGTTTTTAAGTTAAGGTTTTAGGGTTTTTAGGTTTAGGGTTTGTAGTTTTTAAGTAAATGGTTACGATTTTTAGGATAAGGGTTTAGGGTTTTATGGTTCAAGGTTTGTGATTTTTAAGTTAAGGGTTAGGGTTTTTAGGGTTTAGGGTTGAGGATTTATATTTTTAAGGTTTGTGGTTTAGGGTTTTTAGAGTTTAAGGGTTTAAGGGTTTAAGGTTAGGGTTTGTCAATTAAATTATGCATTTAATTATAAATTACAAATTTATAATTTTTTAATAGTGTATTTTAGGGTTTTTAAGTAATAACTAAAAAAATTTCTATTTTATTTCATCAAATAATATCAAAATATCCAAAATATTTGTACAAATAAATTTAAATGCAAAATCAATCTCCGTGCCCGCCGGATTCAGTGCCACATGGCGGCTGTCGACGGTTACGCGCTGGATTCCTCTTTTGTCCAGCTTCCGGCGGTGGTTGTGGTTCCTTTGGCGGGGATTCTAGCTCTTCTGGTATGGCATCTGGTTGTCAGAGTTGGGGCGATGATCCACCTTGGAAGAATAGTAAATGTGGAGGTGTTTGCATCACCAACGGCGATGGTGTTTGAAACCCATATGGTGGTGGGGATTAGTAAAAAGAAGAGCTCCCGGTCGGCCCCTCTTGCGATTCCTCGTACGCCACTGGCCTATACATCAGCGGTCCACTCGGTGTAACAAAAAATGGAGCTGAACCGGGCCATTGGCTCCAACCTACTATAGGACTCGGAAAAGGATACATATAAGGGTTATGATACATAAAAGGGCTAGGAAACGCACTTAGCATCATCTGAAAAGGCGGTTGCGTGGGTATCATCGGTTGAACTACTGGCTCGAATGACTGTGTCGGTGCTCTCATTGGGTCTGGTGATTGCATCGCCGCTGATGATGGGTCGGGTGAATGTCCGGGCCTCGTTGAGGGGCCAGCATCGTGGTCTCCTCGTCTTGGATTTAGAGGCCCGCGCCTTTCCCTTTGGACACGTAATTGTCGCTGTCTCTCTTCTGACATCAGTAAATACGACTTGCCATGGATCTTAAACCATGGCATGTATTCCGGCACGCACGCTAACTTTGGAACGATGATTGGTTTCTCAGTAGGTATACATTAGTACCGATCTTCCCACATTTCGAAGGTCAATTTTGTGTTGACTTGCCGAAGGTCAATTTTGTGTTGATTGTCAAACACCTCAGGTTCCACGGGAATCGGTTGTCTAAATCCAAACTGTCGTAGCACCCTGTCTGACTGGTACGACTCCACGGTCATGTAGTTGATCAACACGACTTTCACGTGCCAAGCGTTTGGATTTTGTAAGAACTCATCCGGAATTACTGCACGAATTGTCGGATCCTCATATGGTGTTCATTGAAACTATATGAACATTATAGAAATATTAGTTATATACATAATATCAAATACGAAATACTAAATACCAATCAACTAGCGAATGATGGAAATATCTATTTTATTTAATACTTACTTGTGCTTCCGACAGTTGGTCTAACAGAAGCCGTATATCTTCAAGTTCAGTAGGTAATCGAGCATGACTTGCCGGATGGTTCCACCTAATTAAATAAACTTTTAGCATACTTTTATTTTTAAAAATCTACATAAAAATTGTAAAATCTAATATAAAATTTACCTCGTTATTAGTGGGAATGTATATGGGTGGTTCACTCAAGGACGTAGAAATGAAAACCGAAACCGTGCCCATGACTACAGTAGTGACAGGCAACCTTTGATTTTTGCTCTCCCCGGTCGCGTCGCCCCGCACATATCCCGATATAATGTGGCCAATACGACAGACCCCCAACTTAATTCACCGGTTGCTCTAAAATCAACGAGTTTCAGTAGCCATCTTAGATGTACGCGGCTCTATGACAAGTCCGGTATCAGATAACCTCTAATTAACTGAAGAATGTATGCTCGAGCATATCAGATTCTTTCTATTTCGGTTGAATTTTCATTTGGATCCGAGAATGTGTCTCGCAACCAACCCATCTCGATCTTACCTCCCTTTATTTTCTCCGGAATAGCGCCCAGAAGCTCTTAGCACACCGCTGGCCAAACGCTAGATTGGGCAGACCCCGTGACTGGGTGCCCGTCCACTGACAATCCAATTGCAGGCTGACGTCTTCCAAAGTGACAGTGCACTCTCCACAAGGAAGATGGAATGTGTGCGTCTCGGGTCTCCACCTCTCGATCAACACACTGATTAGTTTCAGCTCCACCTTGCATCCCCGGCCTACCGTCGCCACATGCTAAAAACTCGCTTCCCGCAGGTAGTTCTCTATCAACGGTGATGGAGGAGCATGCGTATTCCGGATATTGCATTCCAATACCCGATCTACAGACTTTTATAACAAATAATAAATTAATAATTATCTAAAAATGCATAAATAATAAAATCTTAAATAATATTTAAAAATTAAATTTAACACTTACCATCTTCATTTGTTCCACGGATATGTGGTGCTGATCAAGACGAGTCAATTCTCCGTCCATTATTGAAATCGTAAAAAAAATTCGGTTTAAAAATTAGGGATTTAAGAGTAATTTTTTCCGATTTAGGAAAAATCAAAATTTTTTAAAACTATTTAAAAATAGAGATTTAAGATTTAAGACAAATTGAAATTGAAATTGAGAGCTAATTGAGATTAAATATGAATTTGACGGCAATTTGGAAGGAAATTGAGAGGAAATTTGAAAGAGGATTTGTTTGTGAAAAAAATTAAAGGGGTGGGGGTATTTATATTTTTTTTACCGTTGGGGGGGCAATGGTCAAATTTATGACCGTTGCACTGTTCACGCGTGGTCTAAATGGCATCCCCAGGGACACGCCACGTCAGCAAATCGCGGCCACGTCAGCGCGCTTTGCTGACGTGGCAACAAATCGCTCCCTTAGAGCCGCGCTTTGTTGCCACGTCAGCAAAGCGCGCTGACGTGGCCACGATTTGCTGACACATACCCTGACATCATGCTAACGTGGACGCGATTTAGGGAAAAGGGGCCCATTCCGGTAAATAATAAAATACCGGCCCATTCCGGTAAATTTAAAAAATTTTGGGCTTTTTTTGGTAAATTACCCTTTAGGTGCATGCACTTGAAAACCTTCTTTCTTTGGAAATATATAAATACAAATAAATGTACGGATTTTTCATATGGAGCAAAGGGTATTTTAGTATTATTTAATTTCATTTAAAAAAATGAATTTGATATTTTACTTTTACTTAAGAGGTATAAGTTGCTTATTTAACTCAATAAACATTGATTAAAATAAATGTTTATGATCACTATCATATGAAACTATGAATAAAATAGATAAATTGTTGTAATCATGGAATGTGGTGTGGTGATTGTTTACTTTCTCTCTTAAGTATAAAGTTGGAGTTCGATCTTGGTCCATAAGAATGGAGTACATTTCATAACTAGCCATTTAGATTAATAAAGAAATGAGTGTGAATGAATGCGGAAGAGGATCGTCAGTTTGTTCAAGTCGTAAATTTGACTTAAGGCTCTAGACGTTCGAAAATAAACTTAGATTTTGACACAAACCTAAAATATAAATGAATCCAAGTTAGATAAAAAAATTTAAAGTTATCCCCACAATCTGAAAATATTGTTAAAACTTTTCTAAAAGAAAACTAAAGAGAAAATCTTTGAAAATAAAAAGTCAAAAAGAATTTATTAACTCAAAAGAGAAGTTGAATAAAAAAAATTAAATTTTTGTGTACAATGTAAGGGCCTTAAGTATACTAGATGTAACACCCCTTACCTGTGTCCGACACCGGGATAGGATACGAGGCACTACCGATCTTAGCACAAGCAACCATACAAAATCAGAACATAAAATTTCATTCAATTTAAAACTATTTATTCACATGCATACCATCCCTTATAAGGGTCTAATTGAGTATCACTAAGACCCCTTTATTTTCATAATGTATAAATCAACTATGTGATGTCTAATTATTGTTTATTCAATGATGACTATAGGCGAAGTGATAATAAATTTACATTTTAATATTATTCAATGCGTGTTTAATTTTTAGATTTGTAATTAAAATTATTTCTATTTGAAGATGATATAAAATTATGAAAGCATAAATGCATCGTCATAGTAATATCAATTATAATTTTAAAAAATAGATATGATTTGTAGTGTAACGCCCCAAAATTTTAATTTTGGGTATTGTGAATGTGTGACACGAAATATCTATTTACTTTAGTGCTTATGTGTTCTAGGTGTGTTTGGGAGGTCCCAAGTTCAAGCCAGGACTTGGGGCAATTTTTGGTATTTTTATGAATAATCTTTTGTCAGTAGGCTTTTAAGTAAAAGTTGGCAAATAATTAATAGAATGGGCTGCTGGTTTGGTGGATAGATGGAGAGTTGGTGTGACAGAGGTTCTGTGTTCAAATATTGGTGTGGGTATTACTTTTGCTCGTGCGTCCAGGAGAGTTTGAGATGGACTAAAAATCTGAGTAGTAGATTTAATGGGGAGTTTGATGGAGAGAAATAAGGGATTGGGGTGTGTAGAGGCCCAATTTAGCTCGGGCCCGATTTACAAAAAAATCATAATTAATTACAAACCCAAAATAACAAGGCCCAAATGGCCCAAAACTTTACACATTTTCAATAAAACAAAACCCAAGCCCCATCCCTTGCGTCGCTGCCTCCACGTGCCTCTGCAGCACACCCATCGCCCGAGGCCTGACCTTTACACCAAAACAGCAAATCTACTCCTCTGATTGACCTCGCCACAGACCTGCAAACAAGGCAAAAAGGAGACAAACACAGGAATGGCAATATAAATAGTAGCAGAACGAAAGCAAATTGCAACAAGAACAGTGATATAGCAATGTAATCGTGGCTATAAAAGCCACGAAAATAACTATGTAATTTTTTTACAAACAATCAAATACAAAAAAGGGACAAATATCAATCAAAAACAAAAATTTTCTGAAGGTTTTTGACCTCTACTTTCGTTTAAGCTTTTGTTTTTTTTTTTACTTTTTTTCATTCTTTTTAAAATACAAAAATATAAAAAGGGGGAAAATGGGGTAAGAAGCTCACCTAGGGTGCGAGTTTTCGACACCATGGACGGCCGAGGAAGCCATCTCCGAGGATAGGTGGCTGGAAACCGAAAGGTCCCTTAGGGTTTTTCTTTTTCTTTTTTCTTCGTTTCCTCAAATTTTGGGGGTCCTCCAGGCCATTTTAACCCCACATCCGGGCTCTCCTCGGAAAAAGGAGTGAAAAGGGGGTTTTGAATTTTTCGGCCACTGCGCACGAAGGTGTCGTCGCCAGTTGCCGGCGGCCGACGCAACGGTGGTCGACCGAACACTTGGCCGGAGCTAGGCCGGGGTCTGGAGAGGAAGAGAGGGTTGAGAGAATTTTGGGATTTTTTTTTGAGAAAGAAGAAAAATAAAAATTTTAGAAAAAAAAATAGATTTAAATAAGGAAGCAAAACAGCGCCGTTTTGGGCTAGGAACCCAGGCGCCAAAACGACGCCGTTTAAGGCCAACCCACGCGTGACTCGACCCACTCCTGGGGAATCTGCGTGTTTTCATTTTCGGGCTATTTACCCCCTAGTCCTCCCGTATTTTTGGTTTGTTTCAATTTAGTCATTTTCTTATTTTTATTATTTTTTAAATTTGGCCCTGTAATTTCGGCTTTCATTCATTTCAGTCCACCTTAGAACTGTGCGTTGGAGGGTAGGGGATTATTTCCCATTTAGTCCTTCCTTGTTATCTGCGCATTCAATTTGGTCATTTCTCCTTTATTTATTTCTGATTTGCCCCCGAATTTCGTTTTAGAGTTCAATTTAATCCTTTTTTTTTGCTATTTTTGTTATGTTATTATTAAATTAATTAATTAATTAATTAACTATCATTGTTTATTTATTTATTTATTATTACAATAATATTTTTAATTAGTTTTGCATTATATATATCTCTTTTATCTATTTATTTACCTAAATATTAAATACATTTATTTTATTTGTTTATATTATTTTATATAAGCTTTAAGATTTCTACTACTACTACTATTATTATTATTATTATTATTATTATTATTACTGTTATTATATTTATCTTTTTTAGTTTTATTTAATATTTCTTTGTAGTTTTATTTGCTTGCTTATTTTCAATTTTTTTTAGTTTTTCATTTGTTTATCTACATATTTTTCTTATATAAATGATTCATTTGTACTTTTTTTTCATTATTTATCTTGTTTTTATTTTTATTTTTGCTATTATTATTTGTTGTCTATAATCGCATTCGTTAATATTTTGTTATGTATATTAGTACCGCGATTTATTTTTACATTTTACCATGAAATCATGTTACGTTAATTCTACCCTATGCATAAATTATGACTTTAAAATAAGTAAAACTACGTATTTTGAGATTCGAAAAGGTCATATCCTAACTTACGGGGTTTCGATTTTCTCAATAAATCCAAACACACAAATCTTTTCAAACATAAGTTTTTTTTACGATCTCGGAAATTAATAAGAGATCGTGTTTTAACTTACGAGACATGATTTCTTTTCTAAAATCGAGATAGTTAAATATCTTTTAAAATAATAAAACTTTTGGTGTTTAGTCTTGTTTTGGGGATTTAAGATATTGTATCCTAACTCACGGGATATAATTCTTTTTCTCGATTAACGTGAAATATGCTTATTTCTAATTTTTTTCAATTAAGCAATATTTTAACAAATGATCGTATTTTCAATCTCTTCAAAGTTCTCAATTTTTGACACAAAGACATTAATTAGTCAGCTAGGTACCAATTTTGGGCATTACGAGAGTGCTAATCCTTCCTCGTACGTAACCGACTCCAAAACCTGTCTTTCTGAATTTGTGGACCAAAATTGTTGTTTTCATAAATCAAATCGTTCATTAAAATAACTACTTTTTCGAGGTGACCCGATCACACCTCATTAAAAAGGATTGGTGGCGACTCCCGTGTTTGTTTTCATTTTCAAAATCTAAGTTGACCCCGTTTTACAAAAAAATGGTTTCAACTGGGTGGTTATCAAATATTTTGTTTATCTTTTCTTTCTTTCTTTTTTTTTTACTTTCCCCAAAATCCCTCCACCCTTTTGCCGTTTCTCTCTTCATTGCTGCCGAATTTTTATTCTCTTTCACCCTTCATCTTCATGATTTTCTTTTTCCCACTCTGTCTCGTTTTGCTCCAAGTTTGTTTGCGATCGTTTGGTAAGTTTTAGATAAGTGATTTGTCTCCGTTTGTTAACTTTCTTCTAAAATGTTTTGTTTATGCCAATTAGGGGAGGATTCAAGGGCTCGTAATCACCAATCAGAGTCTTAGTTTGTGTGGGAATTATTGTTCATCAGTTGAAGGTAAGGTTTAGTCGCTAATGGGTTAAAACCTCGATACGAGTTCGATTTGGGATCACGTTATGTGAGATTAAATTAGTGATATTTGTTCAATTATAGGCTTTGGAATGCTCGGGGACTGCTTTAGTGTTAAACAAAACCAGTTGTGTACCCAAAACGACAAAAAAAAAGGATTCGGTGAAAAGCCAAAATTGCTTGCTGTTTGAACAGCAGCAATAGGCTAATTTTGAAAAATCGCCATAAATTATGAAAATCGAAGTAGAGGATGGAAAAAAAATGGAATTAAAAATATTCAGACTAGTTTCTCATAGAAGAAAATGGTGTAAGTAATGGAAATGTAAATCATGAGATATAATAAACTTTGTGAGACAATATCAGAATGAATTCGGGTTCCCCTGTTATGACTTTGGAAAATCATCAAAAATTAGAGAAAAATAATTAGGGCCTCAAATTTACATGTTTAAGTTATTAATGGTCTATTTTCAATAGAAACAAATGGAAACATCATCCAAATTTTGTACTAAGAGATAATTATTTTTTAGCAAAGAAAGGTCGAAGCTGTCAGACAACAGAATATGGGTAAGTTTGAAGATTTTACCGTACTTATTTAAATTTTTTTTTTTATAAAAATCAAATGTGATTAGGATTTTAATGTTTATGGTTATGTTGAAATCAAATTATATGCAGTTAGGGATAAATTTAATAAATTTTATTAAAGTTAGTCTAAAAATCTTTTGAAGTTATAAATTATAACTTATAACTTATAATTTATAGATTATAAAAATATAAATTTAATTGTATTGTATATTTTATAGATTTAAGTTTTAATTGTATTGTAATCTTAGTATATTTTATTAAATTTAACTTTAAATTTAATAAATTTTATTAAAGTTAGTCTAAAAATCTTTTGAAGTTAATATTCCATTTAAAAGTAAATAGTAATTTTATTAAATTTAAAAGGAAGATTTATAAGTTTAATAATTGACGATTGCATTTCAAAAAAAAGTTTAATTTTTTTATTAAATATTATTATTCTCATTAAAAAAAATAAAAAACCCAAATTACGCTCCCAACCCTTTCCCTAAACACCACTTCGCAACCCAAAATTTACACTTCTTCTGCTACTGCCGCTGCCATTTCTGCTTTCAAGATATGGGTAAGCTTCCTTCTTCTTTTATTCTTCGTTCGGTTGTTAATGCTGGAAGCCATCTTTCTAATTTCCACTCTTTTTCTTCTTCTTCTAGCACTATTGCTACCCACATCGAATGCCTAAGTAAGAAACCCATGTCCATGCCTGTTAGAGGAAAGGGAAAAAGAGACCACCACTTCGATAATGTTGATCATGCTTTGAGTTTGTTCAATAATATGATTGAAAAGTACCCAAAGCCTTCAATTGTGGAATTCAATAAATTATTAGGAGCCATTGTTAAGATGAAACATTATGCCATTGTTGTTTCTAAGTATAGACAGATCGAATTATTGGGAATTTCCCATAATGTTTATTCTATAAACATCTTGATTAATTGCTTTTGTCATTAGGTCGAATTGATTTTGGGTTTTCTGTTTTGGGGAAAATGCTGAAGTTAGGTGTTGAGCCTGATGTTGTAGTTTTTTCAACTTTGATTAATGGGCTTTGTAATCAAAGTAAAATTTTTGAGGCCGTTTGTATGTTCGATGAAATGACTGAAAAAGGGTATCAACCTAATTTGATTGTTTACTGTACAATGCTTAAGGGGTTGTGTAAGACTGGTAATACTGGTAGAGTTGTTAGGTTTCTAAGGCTGATGGAAAGCCGAGGTTATGAACCCGATATTGTAGCATATAGCACTGTCATTGACTGCCTTTGTAAGAACGGTTTGTTACAGGAGGCTCTCAATCTCTTATCTGAAATGAAGGTTAAGGGCATTAGACCAAATATCTTTACTTACACTTGCTTAATTCATGGCATGTGTAATTCGGGCCAGCAGCAGGAGGCAACAAGGCTCTTGAATGAAATGGTGGATAACAATATTTCACTTAATATTGTCACGTATAGTACATTGGTTGATGCTCTTTGCAAGGAAGGAACGATTTCTAAAGCTGTAGAGACCGTTGACACAATGAGAAAGCAAGGCATTGAGCCCGATGTTGTCACGTATAGTACATTGGTTGATGCGCATTGCAAGGAAGGGATGGTCTCTGAAGCTGAGGATATTGTTGACGCAATGATAAAGCGAGGCATTGAGCCTAATGTTGTTACCTATAATACATTAGTTAATGGTCATTGCTTGCAGAACAAAATGGATAAAGCTAGAAAAGTTTTCAACTTGATGATTGAGAAGGGTTCTGCACCTGATATAGTTACTTACAACACCATGATCAATGGATATTGCAAAGCTAATAGGTTAGACAAAGCAATGGAACTCTTTCATGAAATATCTCGAAAGGGACCAATCCCGAATATTTTAACATACAACACTCTCTTGCAAAGTATGTATCAGTTAGGGAGAGTTTCAACTGCATGTGAACTGTTTAGAAAGATGCTTGCTTCTGGACAAGTTCCAGATTTAGTGACTTGTTCGATTTTGCTGAATGGTTTAGGCAAAACAGGTCATATGGAGGAGGCATTGAAACTTTTTCAAGCAATGCGAAACAGTGGGTTGGAACTTGATATTGTCCCATATAATATCCTAATTGATGGGTTGTGCAAAGCTGGGCATCTCGAATTTGCCAAGGAATTATTTCATCAACTCTCAGACAATGGTTTAAAACCGAATGTTGTCACATATTGTATAATGATTAATGGACTGTGTAAAGAGGGATTGCCAGATGAAGCATACAGGTTGTTTGGGAGCATGGGAGATAATGACTGTTTGCCTATTAGCTGCTGTTATAATGTAATGATTCGGGGTTTCCTTCGCAACAGCTATACCTCAAAGGCAACGCAACTTCTTATGGAAATGGTTGGTAAGGGCTTTTCTGCAGATATATTCACTGCCACCTTATTTTTGGAGTTTATCATATACTCTAATAAATCAATCTTGCTCTGAAATGTTTCACAAATTGTGTAAAGACCATAACTTGCAAATGTGAATCAGTTTGTACATAACCATTGTACAGTGATAAAAGATTGTGGAAACTAGAATGAGTTTTAGTGTATATTTTCAATATTGTTAATTTTGTTCTGACTTTGTGTTGCAAGTGAGAATCTTGTTGGTGGTAATGGTAAGAACTAAGGGGAAAACCAGTTTCTGTAGCAATGACAATAGCATCCGTATAATTTTCGGCTGCTCAGAACTTTTAACTCCAAGTGTGGAATTCAATCAAATTTGGGGTTTCTTTGTTTGATTGAAAACATTTTCTGGAAAATGATTTCCGGAAAATAGTATGCTTTTCGGAGAAATGTAATATTTTCCTAATGATTTTATGTAAAACATTTTACAGTATTTAATAAGTTTTCTTGAACTCATTTTTTGGAAATTGTTTCAAGTGAAACAGACACAAGATAAATATTTTCATAACAGAAAAAATATTTCTTTTCATTATTTAATTACCAAAACTATCGTAAAATAAAGTATTTATCTTTAATCAAACTTAGTTAATTTAATTATTTTTGTAGAATTATTGGTTATGATTATTGCAACTGCAGCACACCTTAAAATGGCAGCACTGACGTTCAAATAGGCACAAAATACTGTTGTTTGATAGTCTAATAATTGCTGCAAATGATTTGGTGAATCTTCTTCGATGAGATGGTAACGAAACTATCATCTCAATTAAACTCAATGGTGCTCATCACCAACCTACAAAAAAACATTTGAGATCGAAAGCACCTTGATTTTGCCAACAAATCTATCGTACCATTAGCATCTCTCCCACTTTTTCTAAACAGTACCTCAGGAATGAACATCTTAATCTCATCAATGCTTGCAAAAATGTGCCAATATTTCCGAGGCCTAGATTTCTCATTGATACACCAAGTAAGCACGACTATGGAGTCGGAGTCTACCATAGTCTTTAATCCACTAGGAGTTCAAGAAGAAATGAAAAGCTAACTTAATTGGGCCATAATTTCAGCGAAATTAGAATCTTGGACGTCTTAGGGACCTAAAACATAGCAATAAATGACCTTTCAAATTTCTAAAATACACTCCACACCCCATCGGCCAAATTTACCTAATGTTGAACCATCATCTTTAAACTTTAACCAGCCTTCATTTGAAGGTTCCCAACGTGTCACACTCTTGGTATGTTGTTACCTTTAGTGCATTAATCAACGGCCATTGCTTGCATAATGAAATGGATAAAGCTAGAAGAGTTTTCAACTTGATGATTGAGAAGGGTTGTGCACCTGATATAGTTACTTACAGCACCATGATCAATGGATATTGCAAAGGTAAAAGGTTAGACGAAGCAATGGAACTCTTTCATGAAATATCTCTAAAGGGACCAATCCCGAATACTGTCACATATAACACTCTTATGCAGAGTTTGTTTCAGTTAGGGAGAGTTTCAACTGCATGTGAACTGTTTAGAAAGATGCTTGCTTCTGGACAAGTTCCAGATTTAGCGACTTGTTTGATTTTGCTGGATGGTTTAGGCAAAACAGGTCATATTGAGGAGGCATTGAAACTTTTTCAAGCAATGCGAAACAGTGGGTTGGAACTTGATATTGTCCCATATAATATCCTAATTGATGGGTTGTGCAAAGCTGGGCATATCGAATTTTCCGAGGAATTATTTCATCAACTCTCAGACAATGGTTTAAAACCGGATGTTGTCACATATCATATAATGATTAATGGACTGTGTAAACAGGGATTGCCTGATGAAGCATACTGGTTGTTTGGGAGCATGGGAGATAATGACTGTTTGCCTGATAGCTGCTGTTATAATGTAATGATTCGGGGGTTCCTTCGCAACAGCTATACCTCAAAGGCAACACAACTTCTTATGGAAATGGTTGGTAAGGGCTTTTCTGCAGATATATTCACTGCCACTTTATTTTTGGATCTTATCATATACTCTAACAAATCAATCTTGCTCTGAAATGTTTCACAAAATGTGCAAAGATTATCACTTGCAATGTGAATCAGTTGTACATAACCATTGCACAGTGATAAAAGATTGTGGAAACTAGAATGAGGTTTAGTGTATATTTTCAATATTGTTGATTTTGTTCTGACTTGTGTAGCTTGTTGATCTTGATCTTAGCAACTCCTTGATCTTTTTGGTGGTGATGTTAAGAAATTAGGGGAAAACCAGTATTGCTTGTGAATTTAAAACAGGGGCATTAGTACGAACAACTAAACATGAGTTGAGAATAAAAGGAATTGAAATAAATATTAAGGTGATTTAATGGCATTGATCTACGTGTGTTGAGTAATAAAGGGTTGAATTTTTATATAAAGGAGGGTACTGATTTCAGCCTATCCCCAGCAGTCCCTGTACCGTCCTTGCAAAGAATGCTCCTCAGTGCAGCAGGTGGTGGATTCAGCAGCCTGCTTAGGCCAAACGGATTGGCTTTCCGGACAATGTGATGTATCTCTTGACCTTCCTTTGCCAATTATAAAGAACTCGAATTGTGCGATATACTCTGCTTAGCAGCAGACTCATCCAATATGATGCGGACAGCAGCAGCACTGTCGCTCACAATCTCCACACGTCGTCTAAAGCCTTGGATCCAAAGAAGATTCAAACCGTCCAAAATGAGCCACAATTCAGTTTCAAGCAGCGAGCAACATCCCATATTTCAAGTATACTCCCACAACCACGGTCCATTCCTGTGTGTATCAATGAATTTATTTTTGTTTTCAACCCAGCCTAACCTGAATTTCAATAAAATATTTTTAAAATAATTTTATTTAAATTTAATTATAAAAATAAATAGATAATAATATAAAATTATATATTTTATCATTTTAATATTGTAAATTATTAAAAATGAAATAAAGATGCAATAAATTCTATTTTGGGTAAATTACATCAATAGTCACTAACTTTAAGGCAGTTGACAAAACAATCACATAGATTTTATTTTAGTCACTCAACTTTAGAAAAATAACAAAACAAACACTAATGTTATTAAAAACTGACAAATCAGTCATTTATTAACGTTTTCTATTATTGTCTTAATAGGATCGCTGATGTGGACAATTAACTTGCAACATTGGAAACCCAATTAACCCAATTCGCAAATGTGGCAGATTGACATGGAATTTACCTAAAATTAGGCCCAGAATGGGAAAAAAAAATTGGAGAAAAAATTTTGGCACACGGAACCTAGAAAAGTTATTAGCTATCGTGAAGCATGATTTTTTTCCATAATAGTGAAAATTAAAAATCGACGGCGACAATGTTGAGTCTGACATCAAAACGACTGATTGGACTAACGTCAAGGAGATGACGTCACAACCCGTTCATCGGCATCGGTTTAGTTGGAGCTCCTGCTTGTGGCGATGTTATGAAGCTTCGAATCAAAATCAACGACAAAACAATAAAAATTAGCAAAAACAAAGATACCAAATAGCAAGCATCCAAAATCAAACCAGCAAAAAAAGAGCAAGAATCCCAAGTTGGCTTGCATCAAAAGAGAGAAGTAAAAAAAACAAACTAAAAAAGAGAAGAAACCCACACCCATTTTGGGTTTTTACATTTTTATGAACAACTAAACATGAGTTGAGAATACATTTTCAATACATTAATTTTGTCATTATGTTAAAACGTTTTTGATTTTAATATTCTAAGTTAAATATAATAAATTTAATCAATAAAATAATCTAAACCTTAAATAACATGTTAATAATAAAAATGAAAGGGGAGGGATCTACTTACACCAGTATAAGATACAAAATTAAATGTAAAACTAAAGTTGTTTTTACATTTTTTTCATATCTTTTTGTACGATTAATATTTTAATGTTCTAACCGTCATATTTCGTATTCCATTATATAGATCATGCATGTAAAAGTCGATATAAACTAAAATTTTCTAACTATTTATTTTATGTAAAAAATGCATACGCTCAATAAATATTAATAGATATAGTATTTTAGATCAATATGATAAAGACACCAGTTTGGTTAGAAAATTTACATGCGTAACAAGTACAATTATATTAATAAATTCAACAGCTAGATCATTAAAATTTTAATCATACAAAAAGATATGAAAGAACGTAAAATAACTTTACTTTTACAAATATATAATATTGTTCGAGACATTATATTAAAACCAGATATAATCATAACTTATAATGAGATTGTTCAAAAAATAATCAATTAAGATAAATTTAATCAACCAATTAAGACAAAACTTCCTATTAATCTCATGGATGAAAATTTAGATTTTAATATATTTTTCTATAAAAAATAAAATATATTTTAAAAAATTCAACAATATTTAAACTAGTCATTGGAATTCATATTTAATAAATAGAAACATTTTATATAAATTTAATTATAAAATAAAATAATTTTATTTTTAATATTATTTTAAATAATAAATTTTAATTTTAATTTAATTCCTTCACTTAAAAAAAGAAATCTAGCTGTGATCCAATCTTATTAGGCCAACATCTTTAAAGGTTGAAAAGGAAAGTGATTGATATATATACTATTATTAAATTTTTGGTTGAGTTATATTGCTAATTAATTAAATATTTAAATTTATAAAAAATTTATAAAAAACTCACACATATTCCGATTTGAATTAAAGATATCAAAATCTCAAAACCTCAATTTTATCATTTCAACTAAAATTTATTATTATTATATATATAACATTAATTTTTTATCTAGGTCAGTAGCAGGTTTTTTCAGTAAAAAAAATCAAATGGATTCAAAATGTATTCAACTAGGGTTTTCTGGACCGTATCAATAAGCTAGACCCATACTTCAAGTTGTTTCATGTCATAAATAAACTTTAACGCTCAAGAAATCCGTTGGACAAGCGAATTCACATCTCTTACAACCAACACAATATTTTCTTCTTGGAGCGGAAGCGATTTGCTTAGCTTTACATCCATCCCAAGATATCATTTCTAACACATCGGTGGGGCAGGCTCGGACACATTGAGTACACCCAATACATGTATCATAAATTTTTACTGAATGTGACATGGGATCTATAAATTTTTGAACATCATAAAATTTCAATCTAGTAAACTTGTAAATAAATATAGTTAAACACCAGATGAATCAACGATTTACCAGAAATCAAATCGAGGGGGCTGGCAGGGTTTTGCCCCCTAAAATGTAAAATTGTTATTTACATCCTTAAATTTTTTTAAAAATTTAAATTAGTAAATGTAAAATTGCACTTTAGTACCCCTAAAATTATAAAAATTTGATTTAATCATTCAAAAATTATAAAGACATAAACTATAAAAAATTAAAATTTCATTCGCCCCCTTAAAAAATAATTCTAACTTAATCCTTGGTCATGAGTGTGTCATAATTTGATTTTTAATAATAAAAGTAAATGATGATAATTAGATATGTTCATGGGTTAGACTTGAACATGAAATTAATACACGTTATATTTATCTAAATTCGATTCGTATTTAAAACATATCTATTTTTTGAGTTTGAGTTAAAAAGTTGAGAATTTTTAAAATTTTTCCAACCTAATTCCTAACTATAAAAAAAAAAAGAGTTGATTATTGTTGTAGTTGTTGTATTATGAGGATTTAGGTGCATGCACTTGAAAACCTTCTTTCTTTGGAAATATATAAATACAAATAAATGTACGGATTTTTCATATGTATTAATCATTTGAGTTGTTTTTCTTTTTGAGAAATTAATCATTCGGAGCAAAGGGCCTCTTTTATTTAGTTGATTTGGCCCCCAAAATTTAAATTAATCCTTTTAAAATGATAAGATATAGATTATTAAAAATAAAATTTCATTTCGGCCCTTCAAAAATTTTTTAGCTTCACCCCTAGTTGGTGTCACTGGACACAAATAAGCTTATTATTCTGAGAATGTGTTTTGGACTAATTAATCAAAACCCACCAAAAAAGTGGTGATTGGAATTCAATATAAAAAAATTATCACTAAGACCCCTTTATTTTCATAATGTATCAATCAACTATGTGATGTCTAATTGAGTATAAAAAATGTTAATTTAACCAAGAGCTAGGTTTGGGCTGCTATCCGAACCAATCACCGAACCTAAAAATGTTTATTTTTTGACCCGTGCCTAGTCAACTCGAATTATTGTTTATTCAATGATGAATATAGGCAAAGTGATAATAAATTTACATTTTAATACTATTCAGTGCGTGTTTAATTCTTAGATTTGTAATTTATAATTATTTCTATTTGAAGATGGTATAAAATTATGAAAGGATAAAAGTATCATCATAATAATATCAATTATAATTTTAAAAAATAGATATGATCTATAGTTTCATAACTGAGTTGATATATAAATATTAGATTGGATAAAGTTTTATTTTAAAAAATAAAATGATCTTACTGGTCAATCCAAACAAAACCCAAACTTTATAGAATATAAATAAAAACAATATTATTCAACCTCAAACTTTATAGAATATGCTATGGAATTTCGATCTGATCCATACATAGTTGAAGGACCAAAAAGTAAAATAATATAATAATTTTGCGGCCTTCTAAGGTGTATGTTTACGTGGTCACTTCAAGTGCCTACAAAGTTGCTTAAAGATATCAATGTATATATACATAAATATATATTATACTAAATTATTACACACTTTTGGGTGAATTTTTTATGTATAAAATATTTTTTAAAAAATATTTTTAAAAAAAATCAAATGTGATTATGATCGAAATTGTAAAAGTAAAGCTTTAATGTTTATGGTTATGTTCAAATCATATTATATGCAGATAGGGATAAATATAAAAATTATATATGGACTATGTTTCAATGTGTAAGTTGATACATGAAGTTTGATTTGGTTCAAATGCATACATAGAACTTTTGTTTCGATTCAATTGTACACATTTAAAGAAATGAATATATATATTTAAAATCGAATAAGTATAATTCTTTGTGTCACATTTTCTCTTGCATCCTAATGACTTGGTGTTGAGAGTAAGAGGGTTGTTGGTGAGAGGCTTGATCCACTGGGATGATGGTAGTAGCCACCTTAGAAGGTGGAGTGAAGAGACAGGAGGAGAGAGCATGCCATAGGTATTGCAAGAGGAGTGCCTTAGTGTTAGAGGAAGAGACGTCAGGGGTTGGTTGAAGCTGAGGTGGTTCAAATAGGCTAGGACTATGGGTTGACAGTTGAGAGTGTGATGCAAACAACTAGAAGAGGGGTGGAAGATGCCAAGAGAGTGATGCAACAGATTGGGGGAGAGATAGAAAAGGTTAAGAAAATGGTGCAAGAGGTCAAGAGAACGACACTGAGGGTTGGAAGAGAGGTACAATAGGTAGAAGCAGACAACTGGGTTAGAGTTTGGCATGAAGGAAGCTCAAAGGCGACGGGGTTAATGAGGGTCATTGGAGCTGTTGAGTTTGCTGAGTTAGTGAAGGTGGATAAGTTTGTTGGGTTGAGAGAAGCATTAGTATGAGAGGAAGTCATGGCTCAGTCCATACTCACTGTACCAATTGTTTATATGTGTTCAACAAGGAAGAGAAGGTGGTGGTGCTAAGGAGGGTCGATTCATTTAAGTTGGCTTAAAGTTGGAAAGGAAGATAAGTCGGGGAGGAATAAGAGAGAAAGGGAGACTGAATGACTAATCATCTAAGGCATGCTGCAATAAGTATAGCATGCCATTTGCTCCTTTTGTAGGATTAAATCATCATTGCCAATTAATTTTATTCAGGATGTCCACTGTCGGTAGAAGTGACTAATCATATACGACATGCTGCAATAAGCTAGATTGTCAGGACAAGCTTCACTGAAATATGAATATTCAATGAACTAGAAATTGATCAAATTGCACATTTTATCTATTGCAATTTGCATGACTTTCAAACACATAATAGGCTAAACAATATACAAAAGTTCAAAATCCAATTCAACTAATATGACACTCTATCATCACCTAATTTGTTCGGATTTGTATCCCAACTAATGGAATGGAATAAAAACCATAGCAACATTTAAGTTCCAACCTCTACCACACCATGCAACTAGAGCATCTACTTAAACTGAATTTGCCAAGATTGTGACCATAAAGTATCCATTAATTAACTTATTGAGGATCGTTTTCTCTTAATAATAGAACGGTCTGAAGTTGTACTTTTAAAAATGTTTTAATTATTACTTTAAGATTCTATAAATCAATAATAAAATTACTTTTTTAATGAATAGTAAAAAATTCTTTAAATTTTTTTATTACGATGCAACATGCATATCTAACCTCCATGCTTTTTAATAGAGGTGAGCAAAATCTAATTCAATTCGAAAAACTCAATGAAAAATCTAAATTTTGAATTAAATAGTTCGAGTTATTTGAGTTATTTGGATCAAATCGAATAAAAAATCAAGTTTTTCGGTTTAACTCGAATATGAATTACACAATTCGAGTGATTCTAAAATTCAAATAAGAAAAGGCAAAACTACGTCGTTTTGATAAATGTTTACTCATTAAGTTAAAAGGCAAAACCCTTATATTGTTTATGTAGTTAACTAATCTTCTACTTCATCTACTTGTTAAATAATCGGTCCTTATAAACGCACCATTGAGTATAAATAATAGGATTTGTTAACTCAACTCGATTTGACTCGATTCGATTCGAAAAAAATCAAATTGAGTTCAGTTACTAAAATAGAATTCATCAACTTAACTAACTCAAAATTGTTTAACTCGATTCGACTCGACTCGATCGAATACTTACCTTACCTATGAATATTAAGCTTCAAGTTATCCGTAGGAGGCCCAAGCAGGGTAGTGATTTAATGAGTTAGGGGTTAAAAAAATGGATTATAGGTTTTTTTTATTTATAGAAATTTATATAATTGAAATCCACGCGGCAGTGCAGTGCCAAATGTCGAAACTTGAACTTACACAATAAAATTTATTTGGCGAATTAATTAAAATATCTTAAAAGTGTTTTGTAAATTGAGGTGGTTTACTTAAAATTTTATAAAAAAAATACAAAAACATAAAATATTTTTTTATTAGTTTGGATATACAATATTAAAATGATTTTAAAAATTAAATACAAATTAGTATGTTCATAAAAAAAATTCAAAAGTATTATTGCAACATGAAAAAATAAAAAAATGATAATTTAAATAAACAAATGTAATGTTATCTTTATTTCATAAATTCATAAATTTGATTGATTGAGTTAATTAATTAATATAATTTATTATTAAAATTAATTAAAAATGAGATTTATTTTAAATATAATTAAAATTTTTATATATATTTGTTATTTCTTTTATATTTTGTGTATATATATTAAAAGCGAGACTCATTTAATCATATTTAAAACTTAATTATTATTTAAAACTTAATTATAAAAATAAGTCCCACATTAAATATAATTAAAAAAACAAAACATTATTTTATAATATATAAATATATATAATTTATAAATAACATTATCTTCGCCATTCACATTATTGACAGTCTTTGTATTTAGATTGTGAATTTAGTTCATGTATTTAAATTTGTTTAATTTTAATTATATATTTTTTAGTTTTTAAAATTTTAGTTTTAACATAAACGGTAACAGTTGAATTTGACAGATAAAATTTTAACTACTTATCTCCTTATATATTTATTTTGTAATTGTTTTAATCAAATCAAATTTTGCTCGCTCTTAGATGCATCAGCAAAATATAAATTATAAAAATAGAGTATTTTTTCAAGTTAATCTAAAAATTTAAATTTAAATTTAATAAATTTTATTAAAGTTAGTCTAAAAATCTTTTTAAGTTAATTCCATTTAAAAGTAAATAGTAATTTTATTAAATTTAAAAGGAAGGTTTATAAGTATATAATAATATTAATAATAATCGAATATTGCATTTACAAATAAAGTTTAATTTTTTTATTAAATATTATTCACATTAAAAAAATAAAAAACCCAAATTACGCTCACACCACTTCGCAAGCCAAAATTTACACTTCTGCTACTGTCGCTGCCATTTCTGCTTTCAAGATTTTGGGGAAAATGCTGAAGTTAGGTGTTGAGCCTGATGTTGTAATTTTTTCAACATTGATTAGTGGGCTTTGTAATCAAACTAAGATTTCTGAGGCCGTTTGTATGTTCGATGAAATGACTGAAAAAGGGTATCAACCTAATTTGATTGTTTACAGTACAGTACTTAAGGGGTTGTCTAAGACCGGCAATACTGATAGAGCTGTTAGGTTTCTAAGGTTGATGGAAAGTAGAGGTTTTGAACCCAATATTGTAGCATATAGCACTGTCATTGACTGTCTTTGTAAGAACGGGTTGTTAAAGGAGGCTCTCGATCTCTTCTCCGAAGTCAAGGTTAAGGGCATTAGACCAAATATCATTACTTACACTTGCTTAATTCATGGTATGTGTAATTCGGGCCAGCAGGAGGAGGCAACAAGGTTCTTGAATGAAATGGTGATAACAATATTTCACTTGATATTGTCACATATACTTTATTGATTGATGCTCTTTGCAAGGAAGGAACGATTTCTAAAGCTTTAGAGACCGTTGACATGATGAGAAAGCAAGGCATTGAGCCTAATGTTGTCACGTATACTACAATGGTTGATGCACATTGCAAGGAAGGGATGGTCTCTGAAGCTGAGGATATTGTTGACGCAATGATAAAGCGAGGCATTGAGCCTGATGTTGTCACGTATAATACATTAGTTGATGCGCATTGCAAGGAAGGGATGGTCTTTGAAGCTGAGGATATTGTTGACGCAATGATAAAGCGAGAAATCGAGCCTGATGTTGTTACCTATAATATATTAGTTAATGGTCATTGCTTGCGGAACAAAATGGATAAAGCTAGAAGAGTTTTCAACTTGATGATTGAGAAGGGTTGTGCACCTGATATAGTTACTTACAACACCATGATCAATGGATATTGCAAAGCTAAGAGGTTAGACGAAGCAATGGAACTCTTTCATGAAATATCTCAAAAGGAACCAATCCCGGATACTGTCACATACAGCACTCTTATGCAGAGTATGTTTCAGTTAGGGAAAGTTTCAACTGCATGTGAACTTTTTAGAAAGATGCTTGCTTCCGGACAAGTTCCAGATATAGCGACCTGTTTGATTTTGCTGAATGGTTTAGGCAAAACAGGTCATATTGAGGAGGCATTGAAACTTTTTCAAGCAATGCGAAACGGTGGGTTGGAACTTGATATTGTCCCATATAATATCCTAATTGATGGGTTGTGCAAAGCTGGCCATATCGAATTTGCCAAGGAATTATTTCATCAACTCTCAGACAATGGTTTAAAACCGGATATTTACACATATTGTTTAATGATTAATGGAATGTGTAAAGAGGGATTGCCAGATGAAGCATACAGGTTGTTTGGGAGCATGGGAGATAATGACTGTTTGCCTAATAGCTGCTGTTATAATGTAATGATTCGGGGGTTCCTTTGCAACAGCTATACCTCAAAGGCAACACAACTTCTTACGGAAATGGTTGGTAAGGGCTTTTCTGCAGATATATTCACTGCCACCTTATTTATGGAGCTTATCATATTTTCTAACAAATCAATCTTGCTCTGAAATGTTTCGCAAATTGTGTAAAGATCATAACTTGCAAATGTGAATCAGTTTGTACATAACCATTGTACAGTGATAAAAGATTCCGGAAACTAGAATGAATTTTAGTGTCTATTTTCAATATTGTTGATTTTGTTCTGACTTTGTGTTGTAAGTGAGAATCTTGTTGGTGGTAATGGTAAGAACTTAGAGGAAAACCAATATCTGTAGCAATGACAATATCAGAATAATTTTCGGCTGCTCAGAACTTTTAACTCCAAGTGTGGAATTCAATCAAATTTGGGGTTTGTTTATTTGATTGAAAACATTTTCTGGAGAATGATTGTCGGAAAATAGTATGCTTTTCGGAAAAATGTAATATTTTCCTAATGATTTTATGTAAAACATTTTACAGTATTTAATAAGTTTTGTTGAACTCATTTTTCGGAAATTGTTTCAAGTGAAACAGATACAAGATAAATATTTTTATAACAGAAAAAAATATTTCTTTTCATTATTTAATTACCAAAACTATCGTAAAATAAAGTATTTATCTTTAATCAAACTTAGTTAACTTAATTATTTCTGTTGAATTATTGGTTATGATTACTGCAACTGCAACACACCTTCAAATGGCAGCACTGACGTTCAAATAGGCACAAAATACTGTTCTTTGATAGTCTAATAATCGCTGCAAATGATTTGCTGAATCTTCTTCGATGAAATGATAATGTAACTATCATCTCAATTAAACTCAACGATGCATCACCAATCTACAAAAAACATTTGAGATCGAAAGCACCTTGATTTTGCCAATGAATCTGCCATACCATTAGCATCTCTTCCACTTTTTCTAAACAGTACCTCATGAATGGACATCTTAATCTCATCAATGCTTGCAAAAATGTGCCAATATTTCCAAGGCCTAGATTTCTCATTGATACACTAAGTAAGCGCGACTATGGAGTCGGAGTCGACCATAAGCTTTTAGTCTTTAATCCATTAGGAGTCTTAAGAAGAAATGAAGAGTTAACTTAGTCACCATAATTTCAGCGAAATTAGAATCTTGGACGCATTAGGGACCTGAAACATAGCAATGACATGACCCTTCGAATTTCTAAAATCCACTCCACACCCCGTTGGGCCAAATTTACCTAAGGTTGAGCCATCATCGTTAAACTTTAACCAGCCTTCATTTGAAGGTTCCCAACTTGTCACACTCTTGGTATGATGGCTACGGATACTCCTTTCACAATCTCCCAGACACCCCCTCCCCCAACATTAACTTAACAAAATTCATACATTCTGGGAAGACTTTTATCCAATGCAAAGATCTTAATTTAACCAGAAAAAAATGTACTCTAAATTAAAATCTTTTCCTCTAAACATAGAATCATTTCTTGCACTCTAGATGGTCCACAAGGCAACCATAATAGACATCAACCACCAATTAAACAGAGGTTTAGACACCAACTTATCAAAGCATAACGAAGAAAGGATAAAATACCTCAGAATTTGTTAACTCGGGCACAGTTCAACAAAATGTGACTAACATCCTTAGATTCCAATTTGCACCAATGACTAACAACATGCTCATCCGAGATCGAAATGCCTCTATTTTTAAGGGAAGACATCATAGGAATCCTTTCCAAAATCACCAACCATGCAAAACATTGTATCTTAGGCGAAATGTTCAGGCTCCATAATATTTTATAATTGAAGGACAAAACATTGTATCACAATGCAAATTGCTCAATGACTTCAACTCCCAAATAAAAATGATTCATTCGAAAGAAAGAGCTCCACAACTGATGGTAAAATCTGCCATTTTGTGAATAATCCTTAGCTTTGGCGACTATATCCATAGCCAAAGCAAAAATTCTAGGATAACAATCTTTAAGAGCTCCACAATCACACCAACGATTAGAATCCATCCAAATCATTTGAACAATCCCATCTTCCACCTTTGCTAGTTTTGTTTTAAGTTAACATGATAAGATCAAGTCTCGAATCAACCATGTTGTTCCAATAGGGTCGGAAGCGTGTAAATTATTGTACTAAAAAATCACACAAAGTTCAATTCCCAGGGAAGAGAGGTGGATCACATGGATCTCTTAAATACCAAGTCTTTCCTTAGACAGAATATCCCTTCTATAGTAATTTAATAGCACAATTAAATACTACTATTATACCCTCAAATATTGAAAGAAAAATAGGACAAGAAAGAACACAAGAGATTTAACGAGGTTCGGTAAATTATACCTACGTCCTCGGGCTCTAACACCAGATGATAACTTTACTATCTCCAAAGTATTACAAACAAATAGAATTCCTTAAGAATTCTCAAATGGGAGAAGAGAGAAAACTAAGAGAGAAAGATTAGTTGGGATGGTTGAAATGAGAAATGGTTAGGCCTATTTATAGTTGAGGTTCAAGGACTAACTTGCAAATGGCCTAAAAAATTAGGGACCAAAATTGCAATTATCCCATTCAACTTTAAACAACTTGCCTATCACTTTTTTTCTTTCGGTGCCACTTGCACCTCCCATTTTTGACTTTTCAACAATCTCCACCTTGAAGATTTGATTAGGATAATCACATCTTCACACACTTCTTTCAACTCCCCAAATTCGATAAAGCTATCTTTTGTAGTGCCTCCAAATGCGCTCTCGAGCGCCATACACCTAAAGGTGCTCAAATTCTCAGGATGTTAATCAAGTTCAAACAATGATTAAACTTGATTGTTGTTACCCACTTGGTCATCATATCTGCGGGATTATCTGCTGTCGGAATCTTCTGAAGTAGAATTTTTCCTTTTTCAAATACTTCCCGCACAAAGTGATATCTTACGTCGATATGCTTGGTTCTTGAATGATAGACTTGATTTTTCGCTAAATTAATAGCACTCTGACTGTCACAATATAGACTAATGTGACTTTGAACAACTCCCAAGTCTTTCAATAATCCATTAAGCCAAATAGCCTCCTTAACAGCTTCTGTAACTGCCATATATTCTGCCTCTGTAGTAGACACAGCTACTGTAGACTGTAAGGTAGACTTCCAACTCACTGGGGCTTTCGCAAGAGTAAACAGATACCCCGTAGTTGAACGACGTTTATCTAAATCACCAGCAAAGTCGGAATCAACATATCCAACTACAAACTGACCAAGTGCTTTATCCTGTTCAAAAATTAAACCAACATCTACGGTTTTTCGAAGATACCGTAGAATCCATTTCACAGCTTGCCAATGTCATTTTCCAGGATCATGCATATACCTGCTCACAACTCCAACAGCTTGTGAAATGTCAGGCCTCGTACACACCATCGCATACATCAAACTCCCAACTGCATTAGCATATGGGACTTTCGCCATATATTCTCTTTCATCTTCAGTCTTCGGAGATAATTGAGCACTAAGTTTCAAATGAGAAGCAAGTGGGGTACTTATATGTTTTGTGTTTTCATTTACACCAAAACATTGTAATACCTTTTTCAGATATTGCTTCTGATTTAAACAGAGCTTGCCTCTCGGTCTATCTCTACTTATCTCCATGCCGAGAATCTTCTTGGCCTCACCTAGATCTTTCATCTCGAACTCTTGATTCAACTGAGCCTTCAGCTTATCTATCTCATTTTGGCTCTTTGAAGCGATTAACATATCATCAACATACAAGAGTAGATAAATGAAAGATCCGTCATGCAGCTTCTGCAAATATACACAATTGTCATATTTGCTTCTTGTGTACTTCTGCCTTCTCATAAAGCTATCAAATCGCTTGTACCACTGCATCGGGGATTGCTTCAATCCATATAGCGATTTGTTAAGCTTACAAAACCAATTTCTACCACCAGCATCTGTGTATCCTTCTGGCTGAGTCATATAGATCTCCTCTTCTAACTCACCATGCAAGAAAGCCGTCTTAACATCAAGTTGAGTTAGTTCCAAATTCAACTGTACTACCAAGGCCAACAAAATTCTAATGGAGGAATGCTTCACAACAGGGGAAAATACATCATTGTAGTCAATTCCCTCCTTCTGAGCGTAGCCTTTAGCTACCAATCTTGCCTTGTAGCGAATATCCTTCTTGCTAGGAGATCCATCTTTCTTTGCGAATACCCACTTGCATCCGATTGCCCTTTTACCTTTCGGTAATTGCGCCAATTCCCAAGTATTGTTCTTCAGGAGAGACTGCATTTCTTCATCCATGGCGCTTTTCCATTTATCACTTTCTAAGCTTTGCATTGCTTCTTGATAAGTGATAGGAATATTATCAACAACGGGAAGGGCGTAGGCCACCATATCAGTAAATCGAGCAGGTTTACGAATTTCTCTCCGTGGCCTTGCAACTGCAACTGGTTCTGGTGTACTAAGTGGTTCTTGGGTCAGAACCTCTTCAACCTCTAATTCCTCCATTGTGGCTGGAGAATTAGACTTATTAACTGGGCAAATCCCCATCTGCTCAAACTCCACCTGTTTTGGAGTACACTCCACCTGCTGTGGAGTATTGCTCGTCTGAATATCTTTATCTGCTACCTTTTTCAATGTGGCAAATTCATCAAAGGTAACATCTCTGCTACAGATCATTTTCTTTGTGCTTAAGCACCAAAGATGAAATCCCTTCACTCTAGAAGTGATTCCCATAAAGAGAGCTTTCTTTGCCCTCGGATCTAACTTTGACTCCTTCACATGGTAATATGCAGTGGATCCAAACACATGTAAGGAATCATAATCTGTAGCCGGTTTTCCAGACCATACCTCCATAGGAGTTTTTCTTTCTAATGCAGATGATGGCAAATGATTAACAAGATGGCCAGCGTATGTCACAGCCTCAGCCCAAAATTGCTTGCCCAACCCAGCATTGGACAACATACATTGAACTTTCTCAAGCAATGTTCGATTCATACGCTCTGCCAATCCATTCTGCTGTGGTGTATCCCTAACTGTGAGGTGTCGAACAATACCATACTCTTGGCACACATCGAAGAACGGATCACTTTTATATTCCCCTCCATTGTCCGTCCTAAGCCGCTTGATTTTCTTGCCAGTCTGGTTTTCGATCATAGTTTTCCATTTAAGAAAAACTCCAAGCACTTCATCTTTAGTTTTCATGGTATACACCCAAACTCTTCTGGAAAAGTCATCAACAAAAGTAACAAAGTAGTGTTTTCCTCCCAATGAAGGTGTCTTAGAAGGCCCCCACACATCTGAGTGAACATATTCCAAAATACCTTTTGTATTATGGATAGCAGTACCGAATTTCACTCTCTTTTGCTTTCCCAGAACACAATGCTCGCAAAATTTTAATTTGCAAGCCTTTGCACCTTTCAACAATCCTTGCTTTGCCAGAATTTGCAAGGATTTTTCGCTGGCATGTCCCAACTTCATATGCCACAACTGTATTGAGTCCAATTCTTTGTTGCCGGAAGCTGCAGCGACTGCTCCAATAACTGTACTACCTTGGTAGTAATACAAGTTATTTTTCCTGATGCCCTTCAATATCACAAGTGCGCCAGATGTCACTTTCAAAATCCCATCTCTCATAGTAACAACTGAACCATTGGATTCCAAGGCTCCCAATGAGATGAGATTTTTCTTCAAACTGGGCACGTACCGAACATTAGTCAGAACTCTAGTTGATCCATCTTGATTCTTTAATTGGATTGAACCTATCCCAACAGTTTTACAGGCATTGTCATTGCCCATATAAACAACTCCTCCATTTAGTTCTACTAAATCAGAGAACCACTCCCGGTTAGGGGACATATGATAGGTACAACCCGAATCCAATATCCACTCATCTGAATGGAACGACGATGATGATGCAACCAGTGATAGTTCAGAGTCACTAGTATCATGCTTAGCAACACAAGCATCTACAGCAGCTTTTCCCTTATTCTTCAGCTTTGGACAATTTTTCTTCCAGTGGCCTTTCTCATGACAAAAAGCACATTCATCTTTCCCGAGTCTGGACTTTGACTTTGATCTCCCCTTTTGAGTTTTCTTCCGAGTGTATGAACGACCTCGGACTACTAAAGCTTCTGTATCTCTGATTGAGTTTTTCTGTTTGTCCTTCTTTCTCTGTTCATAACTGTATAAGGCCGCACAGACTTCGCTCAGAGATATATCACTCCTGCCATGAAGTAGAGTAGTTTCTAGGAACTCAAACTCCTCAGGAAGTGACCCCAACAGCATCAAAGCCAAATCTTCATCTTTGAATGTCTCATCCATATTCAGCAAATCAGTGACTAACTGATTAAATTTGGTGATGTGATCATTCATTGTGGTACTTGGGACGTATGTGAAGCGAAACAGTCTTTTCTTCAAGTGGAGCTTATTTTGACTATTTTTCTTCAAAAAAATTTCTTCAAGTGCCACCCACAACTTATTTGCAGAAGTCTCCTTTGAAATAGCATACCTCTGCTATCGAGAAAGGCATGATCGAATTGTGCCACATGCCAACCGATTGATCGCCTTCCAATCTTTCTCCTGTACATCATCTGGTTTCTCTTCATCAATGGCAATGTCTAGACCCTGCTGAAAAAGGGCATCTAGAACCTCACTTTGCCACATACCAAAATGGCCTGTGCCATCAAAGATCTCCACGGCCAGTCTTGCATTTGCAATTGTCGGTCTTGTCCACATGGACGATGTTGAAGCTCCTACACCGACCGTTTTCTCCATAATCTTTCAATATACCTAAGGAAATCTTTTCTGATGTGGAAGATCAGTTTAAACTGCAACCACAGAGCATACTACGATTAATCTTCGGCTCTTGATACCACTTGTTGTTCCAATAGGGTCGGAAGCGTGTAAATTATTGTACTAAAAAATCACACAAAGTTCAATTCCCAGGGAAGAGAGGTGGATCACATAGATCTCTTAAATACCAAGTCTTTCCTTAGACAGAATATCCCTTCTATAGTAATTTAATAGCACAATTAAATACTACTATTATACCCTCAAATATTGAAAGAAAAATAGGACAAGAAAGAACACAAGAGATTTAACGAGGTTCGGTAAATTATACCTACGTCCTCGGGCTCTAACACCAGATGATAACTTTACTATCTCCAAAGTATTACAAACAAATAGAATTCCTTAAGAATTCTCAAATGGGAGAAGAGAGAAAACTAAGAGAGAAAGATTGGTTGGGATGGTTGAAATGAGAAATGGTTAGGCCTATTTATAGTTGAGGTTCAGGGACTAACTTGCAAATGGCCTAAAAAATTAGGGATCAAAATTGCAATTATCCCATTCAACTTTAAACAACTTGCCTATCACTTTTTTTCTTTCGGTGCCACTTGCACCTCCCATTTTTGACTTTTCAACAAACCACTAATTTCTTTACCAAACCACTTCTGAGTAAAACCAACTTCATTTAGTCGCAGATAAAGAGCACCTCAACAAGAATAAGAAATAAGAGAGAAGTCGCACCTCAAGCCTACTAACTTTTTCATGACTAAATTATCATCCACTTCAGTTGTCACCCGATTAATCTACTGACACTCCAAGTTTCCTCAACCTCCTTACGGATAAAATCCCTTCTCTTGATGAAATCGCTACCAAAAGAATACCTCATTAAATAATTCTTCTTTCCCTCTTGATTGATGCATATGCATGATAAAATACCATATACAAAATCAAAACCAGCTATAAGTGCCGCACAATACCATAATTTTTCCTACATAGAGCTGATTTTGCTAACCAATCAATACCATCATTGAACACCATGTAAATTTTATATTATTTTGTTCTACTAGATTCAAAATTACAACTATAGGTTGAACAAAATAAATATAACTACATGACAAAGTTGCAAACTCTATGGCTAGGATTGGAAGAAATTTAGGAATGGTGTTGAGTCTCTTTAAAAATTTGCCTAATGCTACTGCTAGTCTTATGCAGATAAAGGGTCGGTTTCTAGATGTGTAGAGAACTACAGTGATTCTAGTGCTTAGATTCTTATAAGCGTCTTTGGCAACCAAAGAAAAACTTTACGTTGACCTTAAACTAAATAATCAAAGCAAATGTTGTGGCAATATATATACATATATATGTTTAATGAGAAATGAGTGGAGCCTAAGCGGTTCAAGCCCTGTGACCAATACTAGCAGAACTCTTTTAACCTTACCAAGTTGAATGATAATTTTAATGAGAACCAAATTGTGTTCTTAAAGACGTTGAAAGTAAAGAAAAAATGTCAACCCATGTGATGCATGATGGTTAAGGGTGTTTATCGTCTGAAGTGTAGTTTGAGTTTGAGTCATGCTAATCCATTTTTATAAACCATTTTTATCAAAAATAATAAAAATATGTTTTTTTATTCTCTAATTTTCACATATTTTTATTTTCATTTTCAAAAATATTTTCTATTTTTTTATCCCAACATGTTTTCTTCACCATTTTCCAAGAAAATGAAAATGAAAACGGCCCTTCTTTCCTAAAAGAGTTTCCATTAGTGTTGTCTAAAGGGTGAATCAGTCATATTAGTCAGTCAGTATAGGAAATCTAGCGTATTCGTAATTATGAGTAGTAAGTATTCATTAGACCGAGTTATCAGTGCTATGTATGAAAGATGTTTAAATTCTATAGTATCCGTCAAATTTGAGTGTTTCACACTATATAGAAAAGGTTAACTAAAGTATAAGTTGTTTGTCAAGATAGAGTGTTCTCCTGGTATGTAATAAGGTTGCCTAGGTTAATTTAAGTCTTGATTTGTCCAAATAATCTGATAGTTGTCACTTCACTAGGAGAATCCGCCAAAGGTAGAATTCATATGAAGTTCATCTTAAAGATCCGCTAGTATGAGTATCTGCCAAGAGATATACATGTAAGTACACTTGTAACACCCCTATACCATGTTCGACTCAAGGAACCTGATATAGGAATATTACATTTGGTGCCAAATTAATTCTTGGCTAATTACTAATATATTTGAACATAAAAACGGACACTTGGAACATGCTTAATATTTTTTCTAAGTACATTCCATTCTATTCAAAATTTTAAAACATACCCTATTGTTATTTGAAGATGTGATGAGATGAAAGCTTGCAAACCCAAATTCAACTCTTCAAAAATTTCTGTACCTAATTTGCGCACGGAAACAAACCGTACGCTGAGTATACACCCAGTGGTATTACTATAATTCAAATACTTAAAGTAAAAACAATATATATATATACATTAAATCTTACCACTATTTTACCTTTAATAAATAATTTAATAATATGTATTTTAAATAGCTTCTCTTCGTTTTAACTTATATATCTTCTTACTATATCAATATACATTTCATGCATTTGATCAATAACCATTTCATAAAATCATTATTTCATATATTTCATTTCTATATCTCAACTCAATAACTTATTCTATTTCATATCTAAGACCTTACGTCGTTAGTCTTTCAATAACTATTTCAAATTCATTTCAATTTCCCATTCCATTTTAATAATTCATCCATTATTACTTCCATTGTCAATTCGTTCTTTTATAATCAATTTACAATTATAGTCTTTTAATACTCGATTCATACATTAAATCCATAAATAAATTTCAATAACTTGTATTCAATTAAAATTCAAATATTATTTCACTATTTCAAATCACTTTATTTTCATTATTATTATTATTATTATTTTGGAATTCACATATCATTTACCAATAACAATTCTCTTTTCATAAACCTTTGGTTCATGCATTTCAATTCATTATATCATTATCCATTTTATGGATAAATTATATACATTCAAATTATACCTACAATTATTCATAAATTTTCTCATACTTTAAATTGACTTGTTCAATAGTAACGATAAGCAATATTTCAAATCTTGTATCAAATTGAATTCATACCATATTTCACTATTTCAATTTCATTGCAATTTTTCAATCTCATTTCAATAGCTCGTTTCAATTCATATGCAATTCATACAATAGATCACTTATTCAATATCAATTCCTTTGCAATTTGTATCTACTAATATCATATGTCAAAAATTTAATCTTAATCAAATTATGAACCATGGGTTCATACCTTCAAATCTCATATCTCATATCTCAATTTCCAATTCACATATCAAATTCACATTTTCACTTTCTCATTTCTTTCCATAGCTCAATCAATCACATTTATTCAAATTTTCTCATTTTTACTTATTAAACAAATCATTTAATTTCTTTCAATTTTTGTCAATTCATTTATTTACCCCTATTAACAAGACTCAGACTTTGGCGGATACAGGGATCCAACCAAACACACCAGTACGACACATTGTGCCAAAAACGATACATAGTACCCGATCAGTATACGACACATAAGTGCATGATACGACACATAAAGTGCTTGAAACGACACATGGAGTGCCTGAAATACGACTCATAAAGTTCCTGATATACAACACATATAGTGCCTGATCGGCAAAGCCAATAAATCCCATACTCTTTCAAATCCTATGGCATGCCAACTATATCCGACTCAGCCCGACTAGTTAATAGGGTGTTCAAATCATTTTTCTATTTCAAATTTACTTTCGATTCAATCACAATTCAATTGAAATCTACTTTCCACTTTCTAATCAATATACAATTCAATACCAATACATATTTAAGATATTCACACATAATCATAATTTAATTCACTTTTATTCAATTCATATTTTTAATTCCTTTTCCAATCAAATTCAAATCAGTAATTATTTTTCAATCAATATACTTTTTAAATACTCACGTATTTTCTTTATTCAATTCAATTTGATTCAATTCAAATCAATTTTAATTTCCAATTTGTTCACATTCAACTTCAATAGCCATAAACATTTTTGAATCAATTTCATTCAAACCAATATTATCATTTCAATTGCTTACTTAATTTTACCTACCATGCATTTTAATTAAAATATAACAATTAATAATAAATAGATTTGAATTATAGTAATACAAACCATGATTCTCGTGTCTACTCCTCATCCACTTTTTCTTTTCCTTTCTTCATGGATGCCTTGGGTTCCTTGTTAGCTACGAAAATAATAATAATTTACACTATTAATTACAACATTAATTTATAATAATAATTGAATTCTATTCAATTTCTACCTCAATTTCAATTTAGTCTTAATTAAATTTTCTTATTTTTCTATTTCAATTCATACATTATTTCTACTCAATTTCCTACCAAATTCAACTTAACTATCTAATGTTCATGAATAAACCCTAATTTCAGATTTCTTTCAATTTAATCTTTCTAACACAAAACTTATAGCTTACTTTACAATTTAACCCCATTTATCAATTCTAACTAGAAATTATATCAATCAAACCCCTAATTCAACAATTTGTTTAACATGAATCATATTAAAAAATCTAAGAACTTTCAAAATTTTAACTTATATTCAACAAAACTTTGTTCTAAGACCTCTAAAACATCAAAATTAAGTAAAAAAGGACTTAATTGACTAACTAATTAAAGCTTTAAGCTTCAAAACCCTAATTTTTCCTTTTCCTTTTCCTTTTCCTTTTCTTCTCTCCTTTCCCCTGTTTCGAATTGCTCTCTGTTTCTTTTCTTCTTTGTTTTGTTTCTTTCCTTTATTTTACTTTATTATATATATTAGTTAATAATAATAATAATAATATAAATATCTATTTACTTAAAAAGTAATTGAATAAATATATTACAAGTCTACAAATACTATTATTATATTTGTATATTTTTATCACCACACACTTGGCTTTATTCTAATTCAATTCATAATATGATATTTATAATAAATTAATTTAATAATAGATATCTTTAGTTTTAGAATATAAGTAAATAAATAATTATACTACAAATGTTTACATATATTCATTACACATGTGTTTTATCATCACCATACACTTGTCCTTATTTTATTAACTATAATATAATTATTATAATTTAACATAATTAAATTTATAACTAATTTATTTATTTATATTAATTAAACAAACAAAAATTAGATTTTTGTTTTGTTTGACGCCTCAACTTATGCTAAATGGCTTATTTGTCATTTTGGTCCTTTTTATTTTCTTTTAATCTAAATTCAACTTTTACCCTTTATTCACTTTAGTCCTTTTTCCTAATTACTCTTAATTAAGCTAAATTCACTTAATTAGAACCTAATTAGACACACCACTAGTCTCATAAATATTTCTAATAATTAATTACGAACCCATTTCCCTAAGACGAGGCTCAGTATTGCACTTTTTCGATGCTTATGAATTTTGGGTCATTATATTTCTCCCCGCCTTAATAAATTTTGTCCTCGAATTTTACCTAAAAAGAAATGGGGGTACTGAAATCTCATAGTTTCTTCCGATTCCCAAATTGTTTCTTTTACACTATGACTTCTCCACAACACTTCCACTAATGAAACCTGTTTATTCCGTAACTCCTTTACCTTTCGAGCTAATATCTTCTGTCGCAATAATATGAGAAGGGTCTAATCGATATCTCTGTAGAATAAAAACATGAAAAATATCATGAATCTTTTGTAATTTCAGAGGCAATACTAAGCAATAGGCAACTGGCCCAACTCTTCCTATAATTTCTTACGGCTTAATAAAATGAGGACTCAATTTTTCTTTTCGACCTAATCTGAATATTTTCTTCTAAAACGATACTTTAAAATTATTTTGTCACCAATAGAATACTCAATATCCCGACGTTTTAAATCTGTATATGATTTCTATCTATTCGAGCTGCCTTTAGTCTATCTCGAATCTTCTTAACAATTTCCTCCGTTTCTTGGATAAATTCTAGCCCTATCATTTTTCTTTCATTCAATATATAGGAATACCGCACACCCTCATAATTTCCCGAATTTAAACTTCAATAAGTTTTTAAAGTAACCAATTAGTTCTGATTACTACAAAATGAGTTGATTTCGTAAGCCTATCAAAAACCACCCAAATAGCATTCTTTTTACTTGCTGATAAGCATAGTCCTGTTACAAATATAGCGACACAATTCCCATTTCCATTCGAGAATGTTAATAAACTCAATTAATCCGTAGGAACCTAATGCTCTACCTTAACTCATTGATAAGTCAAACATTTATCCACATGCTCGACCACATATTTTTTCACTCTTGACCACCAATAAAATTTTTGTAAATCGTAATATATTTTAGTTCTTCTAGAATGCAAAACAAAAGGTGTAACAACCCGATTTTGGGCCTAGTCGGAACAGTGGTTTCGGGACCACGAATCCGACGAAGAAAAATTTATTTTTCTTATATTTTTATGTTCTACGATTTCACGGAATGATTTTGTGAAAATTTCATTCGAAAATTTCGACGTTTGGGCACTCAATTTAGTCAAAATGACTAAATTGTAAAAAGTACAAAAGTTGAGTTCTACATGTTAGAGGTGTTCAATTGTTATGAAACTTTAAATTGGAGGTCCTTATATGGTAATTAGACCATTGGTTAAGTTGGTAGACAAAAATGGGCATGAGATAAGTGAAATAGGAAATTTTTAAGTTAGGGGCAATTTGGTAATCTAGTAATTAAAATGAATTAAAAGGGAAAAAGATGGAAAATTGGGCTCATCTTCTTCATTGGGACGAAATCAGCAAAGGGGGGAGCCATTGTTAGGGTTTTCAAGCTTCCAAGCTCCATATAAAGTGATTCTAAGCCCCGTTTTCAATGTTCTTTACATTTTTAGAGTCCTGGTAACTTGATTTTGCTTATTCTAGCAATAATTTAATCTAGGGTTTATATTTGGAAAAATACCCATATGTGAAATGTGTTTATTTTGATGTTTTATGGTAGAATATGAAGCTATAAATTATGTTAAGCAACTTTTGCTAAGCGATTTTGAGTGAAAACAAGTAAAACGACATAATCGATAAAAATACTAAATGTTCATAAGTAAGTGTTAGAGTGGGAATTTGGTGTTGTCATAGAAGGGAAAAATGTTCAGCATGTCATAATACATAAGAATAAGGGATAAAGTTTAATTTCCAAGCCTAGGGGAAAAATTGTAATTTTGTGAAACTTTAGGGACAAAAATGTAATTTTTCCAAAATGTGATTTTTGGACTGGATTGAATAATGTGAGTGTTAAATAAGTTAAACGTGTTATTATAAGTCAAGAAAGACAAGGAATTGACTTTGATTAGTGAAAAAAAATGAGAAAAAAATGAGAAATTTCCCGATTGAACATTCGGAATAAAAAGGGATACGAATGAAGTGACAGAAATGATCACATATGTGGCATGGACTGTGTGTAGGCCACTATATGAAAGTGAAAGTGTTGGTCACGTGTGTAGTACTATGTGAAGGCTACTACGTGAATCGATAAATAATGGTCACATGTGTAGTACTAAGTGAAGGCTACAATGTGTACCGAGAAGCTTTGGTCACGTGTGTAGTACTGTGTGAAGGCTACTACGTGAATCTATAAATAATGGTCACATGTGTAGTACTAAGTGAAGGCTACAATGTGTACCGAGAAGCTTTGGTCACATGTGTAGTACTGTGTGAAGGCTACTACGTGAATCAATAAATAATGGTCACATGTGTAGTACTAAGTGAAGGCTACAATGTGTACCGAGAAGCTTTGATCACGTGTGTAGTACTGTGTGAAGGCTACTACGTGAATCGATAAATAATGGTAACATGTGTAGTACTAAGTGAAGGCTACAATATGTACCGAGAAGCTTTGGTCACGTGTGTAGTACTGTGTGAAGGCTACTACGTGAATCGATAAATAATGGTCACATGTGTAGTACTAAGTGAAGGCTACAATGTGTACCGAGAAGCTTTGGTCACGTGTGTAGTACTGTGTGAAGGCTACTACGTGAATTGATAAATGATGGTCACATGTGTAGTACTAAGTGAAGGCTACTATGTGTACCGAAAAGCTTTAGTCACGTATGTAGTACTATGTGAAGACTACTACGTGAATCGTAAAACTTGATCACGTGTATAGTACTATGTGAAGGCTATTACGTGAACCGTAAAAATTGATCACGTGTGTAGTACTATGTGAAGGCTACTACGTGTATCGAATGATAATAGTAACATGGGTGGTACTATGTGAAAACCCCAAATATTTGTTGTTATACCGACATGTTTAACGAGTTATGAGAATGTGATTGAAATGTGATAAGTTACGAAAGAGTGACTAAAGTGATGAAGTCTTGCATTGTGTTATAAAATAAATGGTTATAGTGCTATGTGAATGAGAGATATTGGAATAGAATAGATTTGGACAGTGATGGTGATGTTAGTTTGAAAAATCACCAAAAATTTTAGAAATTGATTTAGTGGTTGAATGAGATATGAAATTAAAGCTTATTGAGTCTACTTTCATATAAAAGAAACAGAGCAAGCAAAAGAGTTGTATATTTTGAGATATTTGATTTTTAGTGAGACAGGGTCGAAATGATTTTGGAATCCCCTGTTCTGACTTTGGAAAATCACTAAAAATTTTAAAAGAATAATTATGAGTTATAATTTATATGTTTAGAATCCTTGATGAGTCTATTTTCAAATGAAATAAACTAAATTATCATCCAAATTCTGTATAGTGAGATAATTCATTTTTAGTGAAGAGAGGTCAGTGATGTTGAGCAGTGAAACAGGGGTGAATTTAAAGAATAAACTATACTAATTGGCCAAGTCAAAAATTCTGAAAATTTTATGGTAAGAATACATGTGAGTCTAGTTTCAGGGAAAAACTAACAGATCTTAATTTGGAGCTCTATAGCTTCAGATAAAAATGATTCGGTGACGCTGACTCAAATAGACAGCTTTGAATTTAAATATAAGTGAACAGTGAAATTATGTATAATGCTATTTAAGCATGTTTTATACATAAAGGATGTGGAATGGAGAGGAGGAGGAGGACAATAACATGTATGAAAGAATTGTGTATAATGGTCATATGCCCGATTATAATCGATGAATGTTTAATTGAATGGTAAATACGTATTGGTACCGAAGGAACTATTGCGGTGTTGAAAAGCAATTGATCAAATATATAAGAAATTTAGTCTTGATATATATATATGATAATAATGATATATGGATGATTATATCATTGAGTTGCATTGATTAATTCGGTTTATGTGATGGAAATGTCAAGAACATTTGTCTTTGATATGTGATGATCATGGTTTAAGCTCATATGGGAAAATAAAGTTTCATAGTATGAGAGTGTGGTATTGAAATATATATATTGGATTGAGAAATTAATTTGAATTGTGAACACAAAATATTGTGAATTGAATAAAATGGAAATGGAGCTTTGAATTACATGATTAAGTATCGGGTCTCGTAGGCCCTATTTGTTATGAATATAATATTTTGAGGATATGTTATAAAGGATTATAAAAGCATGTTAAAAATTTGAAGAGTTTAAATTTGAATGAAATTTTGTAACTCGGTTTAATACGTTTACATGTGTAAGTGTTCTAGTAATGCCTCATACCCTATTCCGGAGTTGAATAAGGGTAAGGGGTGTTACATTAGTGGTATCAGAAATACGGTTTAGTCGGTTCTCGGACCGAACGTAGCATATGTGAGTCTAGCTATACATGCCATGTTATTACTCGTAATGGTGTGATATCTCCGGGCTCTAACGAAATTGTTTTGTTAAGACAGAGATGATTTTCAACCGAGCTATTTTTAAGAATGCTAAAAATGATATTGAGATAAATGAAATATGCTCACGTTATGTTAGAATTTGGAAAGGTAAGAATAGAAATTTGTGATATGTATGTGTTTATGTATAAAAAAACGAAATGAAAGTTTATGTTGTGATAAACTCATCCAAGTATGTTAGTGATCATATGATGCTATGTGCTCAACATATTTGATTAAGTGAATATGGAAACGAAATTTACTTAAATAGATGGAATGTGTGTTTATGTATATTTGCTTGAATAAGTGAAATCGGTACGTTCATATGACAGAATCTTATGTATAATTGTTAAATTAGAGGTAATATGATATTTTGTTATGTGTATTTATTATTGAACCATGAATATTATAATAGTATGAAAATTGAATTGGAAGATCAAATTGAGTAGAACGCAGGAATGAGTACTTTCGTTCAGTGATATGTGATGAATTGACAGAAAATACCATGGTTTGGCCATGCAACATGTGAAAATGTGATTATGAAATTTCCGTGTAAGACCATATCTGGAATATGGCATCATTGTGATATGTTATTCCGTGTAAGACTATAGCTGGGCTATGGCATCGGTATGTGATATGTGATTACATGTAAGACCATAGTTGGACTATGGCAATGTAAAAACGAAGTACTCAATTCCGTAAGACGTTCTGTAGTTTGACAAATTGTGGTAAGTGTTAGGCAAATTTTATGTGATAAAACATATTGAACATTGAAATTGAGCTCAATTATGTGATCTCACCATTCGGAGATTATGTTTGTCAGGTTATGTTAATAAATTATGTGTATGTGAATTTAAGTGACAAAAATTAAATAGATAATGATATTGAGCTCATTTACATGAATCTGTCATTTGAAATTGTGATTGACAAGAAAAAATAGTGATTTGCATGCTTATGTATGGTTATATGTATTTATCTGAAATACAAGAAAATGATGATTATTGATATGGCTATAAAGTGAACAAGTGGTGAAGTTAAAAGATCAAATGGGTGAGAAATAAAGAATGGAAAAATAGCTCGATTTTTGTCCATACGGGTAGACACACGGGCATGTGACCCCTATATGTGAGAAAATATATGAATGAACTAAGTGGTTATGATGGTATTACATTGATGATGAATGTTAAGTCTTATATATATATGTATTTATGAGAGTAAGTTAGAGGCTTTACGACCTCACCCCCTTATCAATATTGTTTTATGGCGAAATTTTTATGAGAATCATGTTGAATAAACTCATAAATGTGAACTAAAAAGTTTAGTGGTCAAATAATTAGTAATGCAAACAAAGTTGAGCCTAGTGTAATAAATGAACTCAGTTTTAAAAGAAATATCAGATTGTTAGTGAATGAAATAATGTGAGGTTCGTGATAACAGAATTAGTCAGAGAAATGACAATTAAGTGGTAAAGATGCCTGTGTGTGACGATTACAATCGAAATGAACACGATGATCTTTTCTGGATATTCTATATATTCTTTTATCTTTAGAAATATGTGTATAATTGTTCAGTTCTGATAGAATTCTTATGTTGTGAGAATGTTAGCTAACTATGATGTTAGACAGAAGTCCTATTGGTCTAGTTGGTTTATGACCGGTTATTGTTCTGTTTTGCATGCATATTTAGAAAGTGTATTGTTTTGCTACGATGAAATTCCAGAGCTAAAATGTGGTGATTCTGGTGATTTGCATGCTAAAAGAATGTTGAAAGATTGCGTGTTTAAGCGATATTCTCAGCGTGAAGAAAATAGTACTTTGATATGTTAATGTTCGATAGTTGAAATCAACTCAATTGTTTTACTAGAGTGAACTGATTTATTTAGATGTGATTTGAGTTGTATGTATTTAAGCATGTGTATTCACGAGTATGAAGACGGATAGTCGAAATGAAAAATCTATATTTCAGAAAATATGATATAGAGAAATATTTATTGATATAGAGATATACGAGATTAAATTGATTAATGATTTTGGAAAGTTAGTGAAAGTGTCTCATGAGAGTTGGAAGTAACTTCTTCTGGTAATATTTTCGGGGATGAAAATCCCTAAACGGGGGGAGAGTTGTAACAGCCCGATTTTGGGCCTAGTCGGAACAGTGGTTTCGGGACCACGAATCTGATGAAGAAAAATTTATTTTTCTTATATTTTTATGGTCTACGATTTCACAGAATGATTTTTTAAGAATTTCGTTCGAAAATTTCGACGTTTGGGCACTCAATTTAGTCAAAAGGACTAAATTGTAAAAAGTGCAAAAGTTGAGTTCTACATGTTAGAGGTGTTCAATTGTTATGAAACTTTAAATTGGAGGTCCTTATATGGTAATTAGACCATTGGTTAAGTTGGTAGACAAAAATGGGCATGAGATAAGTGAAATAGGAAATTTTTAAGTTAGGGGCAATTTGGTAATCTAGTAATTAAAATGAATTAAAAGGGAAAAAGATGGCAAATTGGGCTCATCTTCTTCGTTGGGACGAAATCAGAAAGGGGGGAGCCATTGTTAGGGTTTTCAAGCTTCCAAGCTCCACAGTAAGTGATTCTAAGCCCCGTTTTTAATGTTCTATACGTTTTTGGAGTCCCGGTAACTTGATTTTGCTTATTCTAGCAATAATTTAATCTAGGGTTTATATTTGGAAAAATACTCATATGTGAAATGTGTTTATTTTAATGTTTTATGGTAGAATATGAAGCTAGAAGTTATGTTAAGCAACTTTTGCTAAGCAATTTTGAGTGAAAACGAGTAAAACGACATAATCGATAAAAATACTAAATGTTCATGAGTTAGTGTTAGAGTGGGAATTTGGTGTTGTCATAGAAGGAAAAAATGTTCAGCATGTCATAATACATAAGAATAAGGGATAAAGTTTAATTTCCGAGCCTAGGGGCAAAATTGTAATTTTGTGAAACTTTAGGGGCAAAATTGTAATTTTTCAAAAATGTGATTTTTGGACTGGATTGAATAATGTGAGTGTTAAATAAGTTAAACGTGTTATTATAAGTCAAGAAAGACAAGGAATTGACTTTGATTAGTGAAAAAAATGAGAAAAAAGTGAGAAATTTCCCGATTGAACATTCGGAATAAAAAGGGATACGAATGAAGAGACAGAAATGATCACATATGTGGCATGGACTGTGTGTTGGTCACGTGTGTAGTACTGTGTGAAGGCTACTACGTGAATCGATAAATAATGGTCACATGTGTAGTACTAAGTGAAGGCTACAATGTGTACCGAGAAGCTTTGGTCACGTGTGTAGTACTGTGTGAAGGCTACTACGTGAATCGATAAATAATGGTCACATGTGTAGTACTAAGTGAAGGCTACAATGTGTACCGAGAAGCTTTGGTCACGTGTGTAGTACTGTGTGAAGGCTACTACGTGAATCGATAAATAATGGTCACATGTGTAGTACTAAGTGAAGACTACAATATGCATCGAGAAGCTTTGGTCACGTGTGTAGTACTGTGTGAAGGCTACTACATGAATCGATAAATAATGGTCACATGTGTAGTACTAAGTGAAGGCTACAATATGTACCGAGAAGCTTTGGTCACGTGTGTAGTACTGTGTGAAGGCTACTACGTGAATTGATAAATGATGGTCACATGTGTAGTACTAAGTGAAGGCTACTATGTGTACCGAAAAGCTTTAGTCACGTATGTAGTACTATGTGAAGACTACTACGTGAATCGTAAAACTTGATCACGTGTATAGTACTATGTGAAGGCTATTACGTGAACCGTAAAAATTGATCACGTGTGTAGTACTATGTGAAGGCTACTACGTGTATCGAATGATAATAGTAACATGGGTGGTACTATGTGAAAACCCCAAATATTTGTTGTTATACCGACATGTTTAACGAGATATGAGAATGTGATTGAAATGTGATAAGTTACGAAAGAGTGACTAAAGTGATGAAGTATTGCATTGTGTTATAAAATAAATGGTTATAGTGCTATGTGGATGAGAGATATTGGAATAGAATAGATTTGGACAGTGAAGGTGACGTTTGTAACACCCCTTACCCGTATTCAATACCGGAATAGGGAACGAGGCATTACCAAAACACATGCACTTGTAAACGTATTTAACCGAGTTATAAAATTTCATCTAAATTAAAACTTTCAAAATAATTAACATGCTCCTATAACTTTTCACAGTATATCCTCAAAATGTTATAATCATAATAATTAGGGCTTACGAGACCCGATACATACTCATGCAATTCAATGCTTCATTTCCATTTCCTTCAATTCGCAATTTCTCATGCTCACGATTTAGATCATATCACTAGCAATTTCCATTTAATTCACGTACAATTCAATGACATCAAGTTCAACACTAATACGTATTTACCATTTAACTCAATGTTTATTGATTATACCATTCAATAACACATTTATGAAATTCTCAATTTTGCAATGAAAATATCACTTTAGCTTGAATAACAACATCGTCCTGATATAAATACACTACCACTTATCCATTTACTTTAATTCTTTTGGGCCCATTTGTCACTTACCATCCTTAATCAAATTAGGGAACGGTTACGGAAAATTGAGTACTTCACTTTCACTTTGCCATAGTATAACTATGGTCTTACGTATGATCACTTATCATTTGTCGATCAGATAAGTGTAGCTAAGTTACCACTTATCACTTTGTCACTTGATCAGATAAGTATAGCACTTATCACTTTTTCACTTGATCAGATAAGTATAACACTTATCACTTTTTCACTTGATCAGATAAGTGTAGCTAAAGCTACCACTTATCACTTTGTCTCTTGATCAGATAAGTGTAGCACTTATCACTTTTTCACTTGATCAGATAAGTGTAGCTAAAGCTACCACTTATCACTTTATCTCTTGATCAGAAGTACTCAAATCCGGCGTTCTGCTTAATTTGATCATTTATTCGATTTTCGCATTTTATTTTACTCTCTTTTCAACACTAAATACATTTCATCATACATTATATAATTCATGAAATTAACATTTAATCATTAAATTTCAGCCATATGAACTTATTATTTCATTATCTTTCCACACTTGTTTCTATGCACATCACACAAGATATAAGCATATCATTCAACCATAGTTGCAAGCTAGTGTATTTAAACATAACTCTTTTTGGAACTAACCACACGATAAACCATTTTAATGCATAACTTATAAATTTAACGTGGCATAATCTAGCCACTACTTGGCCAAAGTCTAAGCATATACACCAAATATGTTAGCCAAATACACGTATAGCATAAGCATTATAAGCATGGATGAGCACAACATTTATTCATGTATCAGGCTTACCAACATGTGTTAATTCATAAACCATTCATGACATTATTTCATGCCAAATCATATACCAAATATACCATACACACATACTATGAAACTTTTATTTTCACACATGAGCTTAAACCATGACCAATAATGCACAAATATAAGCATCATTTCTATTTCATCGTTTATCAATTAAAATCAAGCATATGACCAATTATACACAAATCATTCATATATTTCCCAATTTTCCTCCTCCTCCTCTCCATTCCACATCCTTAATGTGTATAACACACTTAAACAACATTAGCTATAATTTTACTATTCACTCACATGTATATTCAAAACTATTTATCCGAGTCAGAGTCACTAAATTATTTTTATCCGGAGCTACAGAGCTCCAAATTAAGATCCATTAATTTTCCCTGAAACTAGACTCACATATATTCATACCATAAAATTTTCAGAATTTTTGGTTCAGCCAAATAGTACAGTTTATTCTTTAAAGTTTCCCCTGTTTCGCTGTCTGACAGTTCCAACCACTCTTCACTAAAAATTAATTATCTCATTGTACAGAATCCGGATGATGTTTTCGTTTGTTTCTTCTAAAAATAGACTCATTAAGGATTCTCACCATATAAACTATAACTCATAATCATTTTTGTAAAATTTTTAATGATTTTCCAAAGTCAGAATAGGGGAACCCGAATTCATTCTGACCTTGTCTCACAAAATCTATTATATCTCATGATTTACAATTCCATTGCTCACACCATTTCTTTTATAAGAAACTAGACTCAATAAGATTTAGTTTCATATTTTATTCATCCTCTAATTCAATCTCTAAAATTTTTGGTAATTTTTCAAAGTTATACTACTGCTGCTGTCCAAAACTGCTTTAGTGCAAAATGTTGATTTCCATTTTACCCCAAATTTCACAGTTTATACAATTCGGTCCTTTCTCAATTAACCCCTCAATTAATATAATTTTCTCAATTAATACTTTACCTAGACATTATAAGTTGTTACACAACTATTGAAATTCAGAATTTCCACATATAACTCTATCTTCAAACTCTTTTACTATTAGGTCCCAAACATTCACTTTCTATTCAATTCTTTCAATAAAATCAGCATATGAACAATTTAAAGCTCTAATTTCATGATAAGTCATCATATAATTCCAGCACATATTCATATCAACTTTCAAATTCTTTCATAAAATCAAAAATTAATGAATTTAACAAGTGGGCCTAGTTGTAAAAGTCATAAAAATACAAAAATTTCAAGAAATAGTCAAGAATTGAACTTACTTGCAGTAAAAATATGAAGAACCAGCTTGAAGAAACCCTTCCATGGTGTTTTAGCTGATGAGAATTCAGAAAAATGAAGAGAAATCTAGATAATTCCTCTTTGATCCTAACTTTATTAAGCAAATTTTGCAATATTCCAATTTTTCCCTTAATTCTTCTTACTTTCTTGCTGATTTCATGCCTTTGCCGTCCAGCCCAAATAGACCTTGGGTCTATTTTCCTTTTAACCCCTCTTCCTTTCATCATTTAAGCTATTTAATTATTTCCCAAAATTTTGCATTTGTTACAATTTAGTCCTTTTTGTTCAATTAATTATCGGAACTTTAAAATTTCTTAACGAAACTTTAATACTAACTTTTTAACACTCCATAAATATTTATAAAAATATTTATGGCTCGGTTTAAAATCCCCGAGGTCTTGATACCTCATTTCGATTCTAATTATTTTAATATTTATTCTAGTGTACTATTCACTATTTCAAAAATTTTCCTAACTTCACATTTAACTTATACTTACTAAATTAATAATATTTTCTACCCATTTATCGAATTTAGTGATCTCGAATCACCGTTCCAACACCTTTGAAAATTCAGGCCATTACATTTTTTTTTCTCGTCGGATTTGTGGTCCCGAAACCACTGTTCCGACTAGGCCTAAAATCGGGCTATTACAACGTTACTTTGAAAAATCATCAAAAATTGTAGAAATTTATTTATTGGTTGAATGAGATATGAAATTAAAGCTTATTGAGTCTACTTTCATATAAAAGAAACAGAGCAAGCAAAAGAGTTGTATATTTTGAGATATTTGAATTTTTGTGAGACAGGGTCGAAATGATTTTGGAATCCCCTGTTCTGACTTTGGAAAATCACTAAAAATTGTAAAAGAATAATTATGAGTTATAATTTATATGCTTAGAATCCTTGATGAGTCTATTTCAAATGAAATAAACTAAATTATCATCCAAATTCTGTATAGTGAGATAATTCATTTTTAGTGAAGAGAGGTCAGTGATGTTGAGCAGTGAAACAGGGGTGAATTTAAAGAATAAACTGTACTAATTGGCCAAGTCAAAAATTCTGAAAATTTTATGGTAAGAATACATGTGAGTCTAGTTTCAGGGAAAAATTAACGGATCTTAATTTGGAGCTCTGTAACTTCAGATAAAAATGATTCGGTGACGCTGACTCAAATAGACAGCTTTGAATTTAAATATAAGTGAACAGTGAAATTATGTATAATGCTATTTAAGCATGTTTTATACATAAAGGATGTGGAATGGAGAGGAGGAGGAGGACAATAAAATGTATGAAAGAATTGTGTATAATGGTCATATGCCCGATTATAATCAGTAAATGTTATATTGAATGGTAAATACGTATTGGTACCGAAGGAACTATTGCGGTGTTGAAAAGCAATTGATCAAATATATAAGAAATTTAGTCTTGATATATATATATGATAATAATGATATATGGATGATTATATCATTGAGTTGCTTTGATTAATTCGGTTTATGTGATGGAAATGTCAAGGACATTTGTCTTTGATATGTGATGATCATGGTTTAAGCTCATATGGGAAAATAAAGTTTCATAGTATGAGAGTGTGGTATTGAAATATATATATTGGATTGAGAAATTAATTTGAATTGTGAACACGAAATATTGTGAATTGAATAAAATGGAAATGGAGCTTTGAATTACATGAGTAAGTATCGGGTCTCGTAGGCCCTATTTGTTATGAATATAATATTTTGAGGATATGTTATAAAGAATTATAAAAGCATGTTAAAAATTTGAAGAATTTAAATTTGAATGAAATTTTGTAACTCGGTTTAATACGTTTACATGTGTAAGTGTTCTAGTAATGCCTCATACCCTATTCCGGAGTTGAATAAGGGTAAGGGGTGTTACAAAAGGACTATTATGAGCTTTGTGAAGTATCAACTTTTTCAATTTAGAAATATCCAGAATGCAAATTCGATTGTGAAATCTCAAGCAACCACAATTATCAAGGCTGAAATTTTCTAATATACCATTCTGAACCATTTCTCTTTTCTTCACCAATTTGTCATTTTCTAACTACACTGACTTAATCTAATCAACATCACCGATTTGATTTTTAATCCAGCCAATAAGCTTTCATCGTCATTGATACTAAGCTAAGCAAACATTGTTCACAATAAGCTTTCACAATAAGCTTTCATCGTCATTGATACTAAGCTAAGCAAACATTGTTCACAATTCAATTGCTGCTTTCCTACTTAATACATTAGCTATAACATTAGCTTTATCAGAGTAATAATCAATGACGCATTCAAAAAAATTTTCAAAAGTTTTATCTAACGACGTTGTCTTAAATTCAACTCTCTTTTGAGATAGAAGAATTTTGAGACTTTTATGATCGGTATAAATATAACACTTTTTATTATACAAATAGTGTATCAAAATCTTTAGAACAAAAACCACAACAGCTAGTTTCTAAATCGTGTGTTAGATAATTACGTTCATACATTTTTAGTTGACTAGATGCATAAGCAATCACTTCTAGTCTTACATCAAAACACGACTAAAACCGTTCAAGAATCATCACTATAAATGACAATATTCTTTCCATAAGAATCAAAAACCTTTAGTAGATTATCTTTGGAGTTATTCTTTTAATCCTATATATATATTTTATTTAGACTCTACTTTGTTATACTTTTATTTTCTCATTTTCATTTCCTTTGTCTTTTCGAGGTAAACAATGATTATTCCAGTTATGGATCAGAGTTATTACTCTTAATCCAAACCTCTTAGAAATCTATTGGCCCGACCGCTGCCAACAGTCTCCTTGAGGTAATTGTTCTTTCCAAAGTTTACCTCTTTTATTACACATTTTACAACTCTACTATTTCTTCTTCTTCTTCTCTTTTTTTAACTAAGGTTTTTATTTCTTTCAATACTTCTTTCTAAAAAAATTCATTTTCTGATCTTCATAATTGAAAAATATTACTATTCTATTCTACTTCTCATATTTCTATTATCTCTTCTATTTCCAAAAGACTAAACTTATATTAATGTACCAAACTTTTCATTTAAAAGGTCTGACTTTCTAAGTTCTCATTTTATACACGTACAACTATATATATATATATATATATTCATTTTCCTTCATATTTACTACTACCTAACTTTTACTTCTAACCATTTAAATCCATTTCTGCGTCTTCTTCCATCTCTAATTTTGTATCTTCCCCCGAAAAATTCTCTATATTAAGTTCTAAATTCTATTTAAATTCATCCTCTACAATCCAATTTGAAAATTCCTCAGGATCTTCTTCCTCTTCCATCTTTATAATGAGTATTGAATCTATAATTTCTCTTGGTAATTTCCTAACTGCTAATTTTTCCATCCACGGCATGTTAAAGACATCTTGCTTCCTAGTCAACTTTTGTGAGCTTACACTTTGTCTCGCTATCTTCCTTACTCCTTCAGAGATTATAAACTTCATAAAATATATAACTATATTCTAATAAGTTTGTGGCACCAATGTCTTCCAAAGTTGGTCTAAAATCATTTGGTGCTCTCGTTCTATTAATGTTCCTCTAAGGGTCAAATATTGCACTTTATTCTTTCTAATCAATTCGTGACTCTTCCATAACACTTCTTGCATCTTTCGATTTACAGTAATAAAGTGTTGAACTATGTCTTCTTCTGGTTTCATTCTATAATCTTGCACTTCTCTCATCATCTTATCAACTTTCTCCCTCTATGCTGAAGTTGTTATCACATTAGGCAATATCAAATTTATTGTCATTTCTTCCAATATCTATGACAGAAAATAAGTTTTTATCAAATTTCAGTATTTATCTATTTCCCTCTTAAGTCATTACTAGAGGTGCTCATGGGCCAGGCGGCTCGGCTCGGCCCGACGGCCCGCCCGAAATATGGGAGGGTTTGGGTAAAAATATAGGCCAGAAATATGGGCTTGGGTAAATAAATGAGGCCCGATTTAAAAATGGGCCGGGCCTCGGGCACCACTTTTTTGGCCCGAGCCCGGCCTGGCCCGACCCGAATAAAATAAATTTTTTTATTTTTTTAAATTTTAAAATACTTTTAAAATACTTTTTTTAATTTTTTAAATTTTAAAATTTTTTTAAAATACTTTTTTAATTTTTTAAATTTTAAAATATTTTTAAAATACTTTTTTATTTTTTGTTTTAATTTTTAAAATAAATTTTTGGTATTTATTTAAAAAACGGGCCGGGCTGGGCTCGGGCTTATGAATTTTTTCTCGGGCCGGGCCTGGGCAAAATTCTAGGCCCATATTTCGGGCCGAGCTGGGCCCGGGCCTAGGACCCGGGCCAAAATTTTTTTCTGGGCCCGGCCCGACCCTTGAGCACCTCTAGTCATTACTAATTAATTCAAAAATCATTTCCTTATTAGTAATAATTCGTATTTTCAAACTTATCAATGCTTCTAATATTGACATCGCATCTCATCACATCAATATTCCTATATGGCATGTACTTCTAGACTCGTTCTTTTCCCAGTAATCAGAAAAGCTAGGCTCCGATACCACTAAATGTAATACCCCTATACCATGTTTGACTCAAGGAACCTAATATAGGAATATTACATTTGGTGCCAAATTAATTAAACAAACAAAAATCTTAGATTTTTGCTTTGTTTGCCGCCTCAACTTATGCTAAATGGATTATTTGCCATTTTGGTCCTTTTCATTTTCTTTTAATCTACAATTCAACTTTTACCCTTTATTCACTTTAGTCATTTTTCCTAATTACTCTTAATTAAGCTAAATTCACCTAATTAGAACCTATTTAGGCACACCACTAGTCTCATAAATATTTTTAATAATTAATTACGAACCCATTTCACTAAGACGGAGGCCTGATATTGTACTTTTCTGATGCCTGTGAATTTTAGGTCATTACAACACCATTCTGGATTAAATATTTAACGGCCGTTAGAGTGAAAATTTGCAGAAGGTAAGTTTTGTATAGGTATTTTTATGAGAAATGCATTTGCTAACTACAAAGGACATAAAACCCGTAATAAGTAGTAAATTCTGTAATCCGCTTATAAAGTCTTTTGTGTGTAAGATGATCAAGTCTGAAGTTGGCGTATAAGTATGCCGTGACATTGGAAAAGTATCCGCCGAAGATAGAAAGGAAATCCAAAATATTCAGAATAAGGAAATCAACAACAAATGCTTTAAGGTAATCTAATCAAAACTCACTAAGTTCATTTGAACTTACAAGTGTTTGTCTTGTTGTAGGTTCTATTTGAGTAGGAGGGACCAAACCAGGATTGTGCCAAGTTATCTATTTGAGTTACGATTTTATGCATATAGAGGGCACAATATGGCCATGGTGTTTAGTACTCTATGCTATGTAGAGTTTGTCTTTATCAAACTTTTAAGTTGTAATGTCTTATATTACTTTTAAAAGTATGATGTATTCTTAGATATTTTCTTTATTTATTTTGTTTTGAAGACACTTAATAAAATAATAAGAAGTATGTTGAAAAAGGGTTATACACCAATTGTTTTAAATTTTTGTTAAGTGTTTATGTGTTGTAACATCCAATATCCAGACTTGGTGATTTGGGTCGAGTAGAGGGTGTTACAAACTATTTATGAAAATCATATGCCAGTGAGCTGACCCTAAGTACAAGTAAAATTCCTTGCGAGTTGTTCTAATGTAAGAGGTACGCCATTGGGCGGATGGGGCTAATGCATGTATTACAGCAAAGCGTGGTTCACGCCAATATGTACGTTTTATCCTTGTGTGCTACATGATTGCGCAAGATTACCTATATGAGAACGATGCCTAGCACTCACATTCGTCTAGATTACAAATAAGATAGTGTGGATTAATTCTAGATCTTCCACTATGACAAATCTATTATTTCACAATCTTCAAAATGTACATGTCATGGGGTAGAATAAGTTACTAATGGTAGTGAAAGTTATTTGACGGATCAAATCCCTCATTTGTTTAATTAGTAAGGAAATTTCAAGGACAAAATTTCTCTTTAAGGTGGGTATGTTGTCACATCCGATTTTTTGAGAAAAACTTGGCCATATGGAACGGCGAACCCTAAATTATTTTATATGTTTTAGTTAGATCCTATGGCGTCCTGTGTGTATCGAGTTGAAAATAATTTTGGGGATAAATTGGGCATTAATAATTATTTCAATTTTTTTGAGGGATCTGTTGAGAAATAATGGCATTTTTTTGATATTTTGTTTTAATTTGGGTTAGTGCTTGTATCGAAAGGTTGGAACGGTCAATAAGAGAATGACTATATAAGGGGGGAAAGAAAGAAAATGGGGTCATCATCTTTCTTTCTTCAACCGAAGCACAAAAGAGAAAAATGTAGAAACCATTTCTGAGCTTCAACAATTGGCCTTTGCAGAAGAAGTGAGGGAGTCAAGCTGCATGTTGGAAAAAAAAATATGTAGCAAAATAGCTTAATCAAAGGCGAATTTGAGAACTGGTAATGTTCTTATTCTTTTCTATGTCTTTTGATTTTGAAAGAAAGTAATGAACGACGGACATCCAACTAAATGTTGGTTGTGGATTGTAAGGAAATAAGCATGTTAAGTAGAGAGTATACTTTACATGTTTTTAGAATCCGATTGTCTTACTCATAAATGTCTTACGATCGATTTTATATGATTAAGGGGACGGAGATGGACCTAACAACAAGGGGAAAGTCAAGCTAGTAGGTGATACATCCTTGAGGTGTTTTGTCGATGAGCTCCTAAACTTAAATCTTCAGTGTTTGTCTTACATGTCTTTATACTATGATGTTTAGGTTGTGTATTATGTTTATAAGAAAGCGTTTCCTTGTCTTGGAAAAGTTGCCATAGCCGCAGATGTGTGTTACAAGATAAGGTGCATGTTGGTTATGAGCTTAATTGATGGAATTAATAATTTGTTTGATGGGAACAATGTTATGTGTATGAAGATTTCTAATTTGTCTACCAGTTACTCTGCATATCTAATGTTTTGGGTGAGATTTCTATTGTAATGTTGATGCATGTTGAGTTGGTGTACAAAAGTGTGCCTAGATGTAAGCATAAGTTTGTTGTATTGATGAATAGTTTTTGGGAAAATCACTATTGATTACGATATATTGTTGAATGTTTGATATGTGATATTTTGATTAAAATAAATTATATGCGAAGTATGGGAGTATGGAGGGATGTAATAATGGATGAATATTTAAATTTTCTTTATATATTCTTTAGATTTTTTTTTAAAATATTATAATTTTTTAAAAATATAAAATTTGAAAACTTATAAATATTTAAATATTAAAAAATATTTTTTATTTTTTAATTTTATTTGTAATTTTTGTTGATAGAGACTAATTTGCTTATTCTCAAAATTGATAGGGACCAAAAAGTTATTTACACCAGTATGTTATTTGAATTATTTAACTTATTTGAATTGTAAATTTCGAATCGACTTAAACTCTAATTACTTATTCTAGTTGACTCGAAAAAGTTGAATAACTTGATTCGATTAACTCGAAATTTGATTTTTTTTATTTGTTTTAATCAAATCAAGTTTTGCTCGCTCTTAAATACATCGACAAAATATAAATTATAAAAATAGAGTATTTTATAGAACTATTCTAATCTTAGTATATTTTTTCAAGTTAGTCTAAAAATTTAAATTTAATAAATTTTATTAAAGTTAGTCTAAAAATCTTTTGAAGTTAATAGTAATTTTATTAAATTTAAAAGGAAGATTTATAAGTATATAATAATTGAAGATTGCATTTAAAAATAAAGTTTAATTGTTTTACTAAATATTATTCACATTAAAAAAAACCCAAATTACGCACCCAAGTCCCAACCCTTTCCCTAAACAGCACTTCGCAACCCAAAATTTACACTTCTTCTGCTACTGCCGCTGCCATTTCTGCTTTCAAGATATGGGTAAGCTTCCTTCTTCTTTTATTCTTCGTTCGGTTGTTAATGCTGGAAGCCATCTTTCTAATTTCCACTCTTTTTCTTCTTCTTCTAACACCATTGCTACCTACATCGAAGGCCTAAGTAAGAAACCCATGTCCATGCCTGTTAGAGGAAAGGGAAAAAGAGACCACCGCTTCGATAATGTTGATCATGCTTTGAGTTTGTTCAATAAGATGATTGAAAAGTACCCAAAGCCTTCAATTGTGGAATTCAATAAATTATTAGGAGCCATTGTTAAGATGAAACATTATGCCATTGTTGTTTCTAAGTATAGACAGATCGAATTATTGGGAGTTTCCCATAATGTTTATTCTATGAACATCTTGATTAATTGCTTTTGTCAATTAGGTCGAATTGATTTTGGGTTTTCTGTTTTGGGGAAAATGCTGAAGTTAGGTGTTGAGCCTAGTGCTGTAACTTTTTCAACTTTGATAAATGGGCTTTGTAATCAAAGTAAGATTTCTGAGGCTGTTTGTATGTTCGATGAAATGACTGAAAAAGGGTATCAACCTCATTTGATTGTTTACAATACAGTTCTTAAGGGGTTGTCTAAGACCGGCAATACTGATAGAGCTGTTAGGTTTCTAAGGTTGATGGAAAGCAGAGGTTTTGAACCTAATATTGTAGCATATAACACTGTCATTGACTGCCTTTGTAAGAACGGTTTGTTACAGGAGGCTCTCAATCTCTTATCTGAAATGAAGGTTAAGGGCATTAGACCAAATATCATTACTTATAACTGCTTAATTCATGGTATGTGTAATTCAGGCCAGCAGCAGGAGGCAACAAGGCTCTTGAATGAAATGGTGGATAACAATATTATTGTCACGTATAATACATTGGTTGATGCTCTTTGCAAGGAAGGAACAATTTCTAAAGCTGTAGAGATCGTTGACACAATAAGAAAGCAAGGCATTGAGCCTGATGTTGTCACGTATAGTACATTGGTTGATGCGCATTGCAAGGAAGGGATGGTCTCTGAAGCTGAGGATATTGTTGATGCAATGATAAAGCGAGGCATTGAGCCTAATGTTGTTACCTATAGTGCATTAGTTAATGGTCATTGCTTGCAGAATGAAATGGATAAAGCTAGAAGAGTTTTCAACTTGATGATTGAGAAGGGTTGTGCACCTAATATAGTTACTTACAGCACCGTGATCAATGGATATTGCAAAGGTAAGAGGTTAGATGAAGCAATGGAACTCTTTCATGAAATATCTCAAAAGGGACCAATCCCGAATATTTTCACATACAACACTCTCCTGCAAAGTATGTTTCAGTTAGGGAAAGTTTCAACTGCATGTGAACTTTTTAGAAAGATGCTTGCTTCTGGACAAGTTCCAGACATAGCAACCTGTTTGATTTTGCCGGATGGTTTATGCAAAACAGGTCATATCAAAGAGGCATTGAAACTTTTTCAAGCAATGCAAAACAGTGGGTTGGAACTTGATATTGTCCCGTATACTATACTAATTGATGGGTTTTGTAAAGCTGGGCATATCGAAGTTGCCAAGGAATTATTTCATCAACTCTCAGACAATGGCTTAAAACCAGATGTTTACACATATTGTATAATGATTAATGGACTGTGTAAAGAGGGATTGCCAGATGAAGCATATAGGTTGTTTGGGAGCATGGGAGATAATGACTGTTTGCCTAATAGCTGCTGTTATAATGTAATGATTCGGGGGTTCCTTCGCAACAGCTATACCTCAAAGGCAACACAACTTCTTACGGAAATGGTTGGTAAGGGCTTTTCTGCAGATATATTCACTGCCACCTTATTTATGGAACTTATCATATACTCTAACAAATCAATCTTGCTCTGAAAATTTTCACAAATTGTGTAAAGATCATCACTTGCAATGTGAATCAGTTGTACATAACCATTGCAGAGTGATAAAAGATTGTGGAAACTAGAATGAGTTTTAGTGTCTATTTTCAATATTGTTGATTTTGATCTGACTTGTGTAGCTTGTTGAACTTGATCTTAGCAACTTCTTGATCTTTTTGGTGGTGATGTTAAGAAATTAGGGGAAAACCAATATTGCTTGCGAATGTTAAAGCAGGGGCATTTGTACGAACAACTAAACATGAGTTGAGAATAAAAGGAATTGAAATAAATATTAAGGTGATTTAATGGCATTGATCTACGTGTGTTGAGTAATAAAGGGTTGAATGTTTATATAAATTTTTATTTATATTTTTTAAGTCATTTAGTAAAAATATTTATTAGAAATTTTATTAAATATTTGGTGAAATGATTATTAGAAATATTTAGTTTCCTTTACTAATTTTATCTATCAAAATAAAATAAACCACATCACTTCTTTTCTTTAATCTTCTAATATTTTTCCTTTTCTTCTCTTTCTTTCTTCATAGTTATTACCTAGGGTTAGGATTTGATATTTGCTTTGATCCCACTAAAAAAAAACATCTTGGTTTTTGTAGGGACCTAAAATTTACATTGGTGCTAGTCGAGGCGATTATTGAAAATTTAAAAACGGAGTCTCTATTTTATTTTTTTTTAAAAGAGGAATCGTCACCGATATCTTTTTTTTAGATGTGATTGAACACCTAATAAATTCTCTTTTTAAAAGAAAACTTTTTTTTATTTTCTTTAAAAAAGATTTAATTTTAAGTTTGCGTCGAAATCTAGAGAAAATTAGAGTCTGGGAGTTGGTTACGCACGAGATAGCTATTAGCACCCTCGCGGCGCCCAAAATTAGTATCTTGTTAAACATTTGTTGTCTTAATTTTTAAAAATACGAGTTCAATCTAATATTTAATCGTGATACAATATCTAATCTCATCGCTATCGCTATTTTTACAGTAATCATAGGTGAATGCACCACTCATCCAAACCTACTCTTAGTTTTATTAGCATGCTCATTATTGTTAATACAGGAGGACGTGGGTTCAAGTGTGCTGAAGTGCATTATTCTCTTATTTATGGGTTGAAAAGAGGTTATGGGTAATTCTAGATAAAACTAATCAATTAAGATAATGAGATATAATCATAACTTATAATGAGATTATTCAAAAAATAATCAATTAAGATAAATTTAATCAACCAATTACGACAAAACTTCCTATTAATCTCATGGATGAAAACTTAAAATTCAATATATTTTTTCTATAAATATATATATTAAAAAATTCAACAATATTTTCAATAAAATAATATTCATCCCATCCAAAGGTATTTACACATGTTTTCAAAATTTGATCAAACTGATTGGATAGAAAATTAATCAATCTTATAAAGGATGGACCAGTTGATCTATAAATCAATTGAACCAACAATAAAGTCAAATTAAAAACCGATTGAACCGGAAATTGAACGGTTGTCTATTCTTTAAATAATTTTTATATGCTAACAATTTGTTTTACTTATATTTGAACATATTTTTGTATTCGTATTATTTTCATGTTGTATGTAAAAAAATGTTTTTACTGACTAAGTTTTTCATGTTCTCTTCACAACTCTAATACAAACACATGAATAATTAATACGAGAAACACTAACACATGCATATGCGTGTGAAAACCATGAATTTAGATAACATGTATACATTTAAAAATAAGTTACAAAAACAATGAAACATAATATTTGAATCTAATTAGTCATAATAACATATGAAATATGTACGATACTACAATTGAAGAAAATAATAAATTGTGCATATTAAAATAAAAATGTACAAAATATATTAAAATGAATCTTTGGTTGAGTAGTAAATATAAGATTTTACCAATTTAATTTATGTGGATTCAAATCCCACCATATACATATTTTTATTGATTTTTATTAAAATAAAAAGACTAAAATACATTCGAATAATATAACTTATTTTAATTATAAAAAAAATATTTCTGTAATTTCCTTAACTCTGTTGGTGCTAGAGGCGAATCCAGGGGGCTGGCAGGGGCCGCGGCCCCCCTAAAATGGAAATTTGTTGTTTTGGCACTTTAAAAAATTTTAAAATTTTAAATTAGTAAAGGTAAAATTGCACTTTGGCGCCCTCTAAAATTATGAAAATTTAAATTAATTCTTTAAAAATGATAAGATATAGACCATTAAAAATTAAAATTTCATTTCGGTCCCCCCCAAAAATTTTCTAGCTTCACCCCTAGTTGGTGCCCAATAATTATTATACTATTTTCACTGGACACAAATAAGCTTATTATTCTGAGAATGTGTTTTGGACTAATTAATCAAAACCCACCAAAAAAGTGATGATTGGAATTCAAATATATAAAAAAAATATCACTAAGACCCCTTTATTTTCATAATGTATCAATCAAACTTGTGATGTCTAATTGAGTATAAAAAATGTTAATTTAACCAAGAGCTAGGTTTGGGCCGCTATCCGAACCAATCACTGAACCTAAAAATGTTTAATTTTGACCCATGCCTAATCAACCCGGATTATTGTTTATTCAATGATGAATATAGGCAAAGTGATAATAAATTTACATTTTAATACTATTCAGTGCGTGTTTAATTCTTAGATTTGTAATTTATAATTGTTTCTGTTTGAAGATGATATAAAATTATGAAAGGATAAAAGTATCGTCATAGTAATATCAATTATAATTTTAAAAAATAGATATCATCTGTAGTTTCATAACTGAGTTGATATATAAATATTAGATTGGATAAAGTTTTATTTCAAAAAATAAAATGATCTTACTGGTCAATCCGAACAAAACCCAAACTGGATTAAAGTTAAAAATAAACATCTTTATTGATAAAACCAACCTCACTCTTTTCTAATTTTGTCAAATTAAACAAAATCATATCATCACGTGAGTTGGATGCATTAAGATGACACAATTGGGAATCTTATAAAGCTCTTTCAATGTTCAAAAAATATATAATAAAAACAATAATGGATGAATTTTTTAAACTAATTTATTGGGAATATAAATAAAAACAATTTAATTCTCATTTAATTCTACTAATTTTAAAATATTATTCAACCTCGAATTTTATAGAATATGCTATGGAATTTCGATCTGATCCATACATAGTTGAAGGACCAAAAAGTAAAATAAACAAAGTAAAATAATATAATAATTTTGCGGCCTTCTAAGGCGTATGTTTACGTGGTCACTTCAAGTCCCTACAGAGTTGCTTAAAGATATCAATGTATATATACATAAATATATATTATACTAAATTATTACACACTTTTGGGTGAATTTTTTTTATGTATAAAATATATTTATAAAAAAATATTTTAAAAAATATTAAATGTGATTATGATCGAAATTGTCAAAGTAAAGCTTTAATGTTTATGGTTATGTTCAAATCATATTATATTGAGTTAGGGATAAATATCAAAATTATATATGGACTTTGTTTCAATGTGTAATTTGATATATGAAGTTTGATTTGGTTCAAATGCATACATAGAACTTTTATTTTGATTCAATTGTACACATTTAAATAACTGAATATATATATTTAAAATCGAATAAGTATAATTATTTGTGTCACATTTTCTCTTGCATCCTAATGACTTGGTGTTGCGAGTAAGAAGGTTGTTGGTAAGAGGCTTGATCCACTGGGATGATCGTAGTAGCCACCTTTGAAGGTGGAGTGAAGAGACAGGAGGAGAGAGCATGCCATAGGTATTGCAAGAGGAGCTCCTTAGTGTTAGAGGAAGAGACACCAGGGGTTGGTTGAAGCTGAAGTGGCACAAATAGGCCAGGACTATGGGTTGACAATTGAGGGAGTGATGGAAGCAACTAGAAGAGTGGTGGAATATGCTAAGAGAGTGATGCAACAGACTGTGGGAGAGATAGAAAAGGTTAAGAAAATAGTGCACGAGGTCGAGAGAACAACACTGAAGGTTGGAAGAGAGGTACAATAGGTAGAAGCAGACAACTGGGTTAGAGTTTGGCTTGAAGGAAGCTCAAGGGCGATGGGATTAATGGGGGTCATTGGAGCTGTTGAGTTTGCTGAGTTAAATAAGACTAAGTCTGCTTGGCGATGGGGTTAATGGGGGTAATTGGAGCTGCTGAGTTTGCTGAGTTAAATAAGACTAAGGCCTCCTTTGGATCCAAATTTTGCATCAGTTCAGTGCGTTTTCTATTGATTTCTGTGCAACTGCTGCTTTGAAGCTCTTTGGATGGCCAACTTTCAGTGCAGTGGAAGGGAGTTCATCGCACCACACCCCAAAATTTCCACTGCTCTATTTTTGGCCAATTGAAAATTCAAAACTCCAAACGCAGCTGTCATTCCTTTTTTACCCCTTTTCATTTATTAATAAATTGAATAAAGAAAAGTAAAAAAAAACTTTGATGGAAAAAATAGAAAACGTTGATGGCTAAAGGAAAAAACATTTTATTATAAATTTATATTTTAATATTTTATTAAATAAATTAATAAATTCACATATTTTAATAATTTTAAAAAAGTAAAATAATTTAAATTTTTTTTATTATATATCAATTCTAATATGATGTCCTTAATAGTCATTTTTTATTCTCACATCACCGTTATAACTGCGTTTGAATCCAAACACATACTTCACCGCTATTTCTAATCTCACTGCTACAATACCTAATCTCACCGCTATAGTAACTAATCTCACCGCCACCGCTATTTTTAACCTCACCGGAACTAAACACACCGCCCATCCAAACTAAGCCTAAGTCTGCTTGTGAGGCATGGGCCTTCGCTAGTGGCCTTACGAGAGGAACGTCAGTATATGCGCCTGGACTATTATGAGTTAAATGGTTGTTAATAATCAAGGATGTGTGGAAAAAGGAAATAAGGAAATATGTGCAAAGAAAAGTAAGTATCCGCAAGAATGATGAAATGTTTAAAACTCGCCAAAGTAGTGGATTGGTTGCAAACTCAACCAGGTAATGATCACTAAGCGATAAATCTACCAATACAGAAATATGGAATTCGTATCGATTTAAAATCGAAACTCGAATTACTTATTTTAGCTGACTCGAAAAAATTGAATAACTCGATTCGATAAACTCGAAATTTGATTTTTAATTTTTATTTGTTTTAATCAAATCAAGTTGTGCTCGCTCGCATCGACAAAATATAAATTATAAAAATAGAGTATTTTATAAATTTAAGTTTTAATTGTATTGTAATCTTAGTATATTTTTTCAACTTAGTCTAAAATTTTAAATTTAAATTTTATTAAAGTTAGTCTAAAAATCTTTTGAAGTTAATACCATTTAAAAGTATAGTAATTTTATTACATTTAAAAGGCAGATTTATAAGTTAATAACAATCGAAGATTGCATTTCAAAATAAAGTTTAATTTTTTTATTAAATATTATTCACATTAAAAATATAAAATAAAAAAACCCAAATTACGCTCCCAGCCCTTTCCCTAAACACCACTTCGCAACCCAAAATTTACACTTCTTCTGCTACTGCCGCTGCCATTTCTGCTTTCAAGATATGGGTAAGCTTCCTTCTTCTTTTATTCTTCGTTCCGTTGTTAATGCTGGAAGCCATCTTTCTAATTTCCACTATTTTTCTTCTTCTTCTTCTACCACTATTGCTACCCACATCGAATGCCTAAGTAAGAAACCCATGTCCATGCCTGTTAGAGGAAAGGGAAAAAGAGACCACCGCTTCGATAATGTCGATCATGCTTTGAGTTTGTTCAATAAGATGATTGAAAAGTACCCAAAGCCTTCAATTGTGGAATTCACTAAATTATTTGCAGCCATTGTTAGAATGAAACATTATGCCATTGTTGTTCCTATGTGTAGCCAGATGGAATTATTAGGCGTTTCCCATAATGTTTATTCTATGAACATCTTGACAAATTGCTTTTGTCAATTAGGCCGAATTGATTTTGGGTTTTCTGTTTTGGGGAAAATGCTGAAGTTAGGTGTTGAGCCTGATGTTGTAACTTTTTCAACTTTGATAAATGGGCTTTGTAATCAAAGTAAGATTTCTGAGGCCGTTTGTATGTTCGATGAAATGACTGAAAAAGGGTATCAACCTGATTCGATTGTTTACAGTACAATGCTTAAGGGGTTATGTAAGACCGGTAATACTGGTAGAGCTGTTAGGTTTCTAAGGTTGATGGAAAGCAGAGGTTATGAACCCGATATTGTAGCATATAATACCATCCTTGACTGTCTTTGTAAGAACGGGTTGTTACCGGAGGCTCTCGATCTCTTCTCCGAAGTGAAGATTAAAGGCATTAGACCAGATATCTTTACTTACACTTGCTTAATTCATGGTATGTGTAATTTGGGCCAGCAGGAGGAGGCAACAAGGCTTTTGAGTGAAATGGTTGATAACAATATTTCACTTGATATTGTCACGTATAATACATTGGTTGACGCTCTTTGCAAGGAAGGAACGATTTCTAAAGCTGTAGAGACCATTGACATGATGAGAAAGCAAGGCATTGAGCCTAATGTTGTCACGTATAGTACATTGGTTGATGTGCATTGCAAGGAAGGGATGGTCTCTGAAGCTGAGGATATTGTTGACGCAATGATAAAGCGAGGCATTGAGCCTAATGTTGTTACCTATAGTGCATTAGTTAATGGTCATTGCTTGCAGAATGAAACGGATAAAGCTAGAAGAGTTTTCAACTTGATGATTGAGAAGGGTTGTGCACCTAGTATAGTTACTTACAACACCATGATCAATGGATATTGCAAAGGTAAAAGGTTAGACGAAGCAGTGGAACTCTTTCATGAAATATCTCGAAAGGGACCAATCCCGGATACTGTCACATACAACACTCTTATGCAGAGTATGTTTCAGTTAGGGAAAGTTTCAACTGCATGTGAACTTTTTAGAAAGATGCTTGCTTCTGGACAAGTTCCAGATATAGCGACCTGTTTGATTTTGCTGGATGGTTTATGCAAAACAGGTCATATCAAAGAGGCATTGAAACTTTTTCAAGCAATGCAAAACAGTGGGTTGGAACTTGATATTGTCCCGTATACTATCCTAATTGATGGGTTTTGTAAAGCTGGGCATATCGAAGTTGCCAAGGAATTATTTCATCAACTCTCAGACAATGGTTTAAAACCGAATGTTGTCACATATTGTGTAATGATTAATAGACTGTGTAAAGAGGGATTGCCAGATGAAGCATACAGGTTATTTGGGAGCATGGGAGATAATGACTGTTTGCCTAATAGCTGCTGTTATAATGTAATGATTCGGGGGTTCCTTCGCAACAGCTATACCTCAAAGGCAACACAACTTCTTACGGAAATGGTTGGTAAGGGCTTTTCTGCAGATATATTCACTGCCACCTTATTTATGGATCTTATCATATACACTAATAAATCAATCTTGCTCTGAAATGTGTCACAAATTGTGTAAAGATCTTAACTTGCAAATGTGAATCAGTTTGTACATAACCATTGTACAGTGATAAAAGATTGTGGAAAACTAGAATGAGTTTTAGTGTCTATTTTCAATATTGTTGATTTTGTTCTGACTTTGTGTTGTAAGTGAGAATCTTGTTGGTGGTAATGGTAAGAACTTAGAGGAAAACCAATATCTGTAGCAATGACAATAGCATCAGTATAATTTTCGGCTGCTCAGAACTTTTAACTCCAAGTGTGGAATTCAATCAAATTCGGGGTTTGTTTGTTTGATTGAAAACATTTTCTGGAGAATCATTTCCGGAAAATAGTATGCTTTTCGGAAAAATGTAATATTTTCCTAATGGTTTTATGTAAAACATTTTACAGTATTTGATAAGTTTTCTTGAACTCATTTTTTGAAAATTGTTTCAAGTGAAACAGATAAAAGATAAATATTTTCATAACAGAAAAAAAAAATTCATTTCATTATTTAATTACCAAAACTATCGTAAAATAAAGTATTTATCTTTAATCAAACTTAGTTAATTATTTTTGTAGAATTATTGGTTATGATTATTGCAACTGCAGCACACCTTAAAATGGCAGCACTGACGTTCAAATAGGCACAAAATACTGTTGTTTGATAGTCTAATAATCGCTTGGTTTGGTGAATCTTCTTCGATGAAATAACAATGAAACTATCATCTCAATTAAACTCAACGATGCTCATCTACAAAAAAACATTTAAGGTTGAAAGCACCCTAATTTTGCCAACGAATCTGCCATACCATTAGCATCTCTCCCAGTTTTTCTAAACAGTACCTCATGAATGGACATTTTAATCTCATCAATGATTGTAAAAATGTGCCAATATTTCAAAGGCCTAGATTTCTCATTGATACACCAAGTAAGCGCGACTATAGAGTCGGAGTCAACCATAAGCTTTTAGTCTTTAATCCACTGGGAGTCTAAGAAGAAATGAAGAGTTAACTTAATCGTCATAATTTCAGCGAAATTAGAATCTTGGACGTCTTAGGGACCTAAAACATAGCAATGACATGACCCTTCGAATTTTTAAAATCCACTCCACACCCCGTTGGGCCAAATTTACCTAATGTTGAACCATCATCGTTAAACTTTAACCAGCCTTCATTTGAAGGTTCCCAACGCGTCACAATCTTGGTATGATGGCTATGGATACTCCTTTCACAATCTTGCAGACACCCCCTCCCCCCACATTAACTCAACAAAATTCATACATTCTGGCAAGACTTTTATCCAATGAAAAAAAATGTACTCCAAATTAAAATCTTTTCCTCTAAACATAGAATCATTTCTTGCACTCTAGATGGTCCACAAGGCAACCATAATAGACATCAACCACCAATTAAACATAGGTTTAGACACCAAACTTATCAAAGCATAACGAAAGAAAGGATAAAATACCTCAAAATTTGTTAACTCGGGCACTTTTCAGCAAAATGTGACTAACATCCTTAGATTCCACTTTGCACCGATGACAAACAACATGTTCATCCAAGATCGAAATGCCTCTATTCTTAAGGAAAGACATCATAGGATAACAATCTTTAAGAGCTCCACAATCACACCAACGATTAGAATCCGTCCAAATCATTTGAACAATCCCATCTTCCACCTTTGCTAGTTTTGTTTTAAGTTAATATGATAAGATCAAGTCTCGAATTAATCACTAATTTCTTCACCAAACCACTTTTGAGTAAACCAACTTGATTTAGTAGCAGATAAAGAGCACCTCAACAAGAATAAGAAATAAGAGAGAAGTCGCACCTCAAGTCTACTAACTTTTTCATGACTAAATCATCATCCACTTCAGTTGTCATCCCAATTAATCTACTGACTCTCCAAATTTCCTCAGCCCCCTTCTTTTGATGAAATCGCTACCAAAAGAATACCTCATTAAATAATTCTTCTTTCCCTCTTGATTGATGCATGTGAATGATAAAATACCATATACAAAATCAAAACCAGCTAGAAGTGCCGCACAAGACCATAATGTTTCCTACATAGAGCTGATTTTGCTAACCAATCAATACCATCATTGAACACCATGTAAAATTTATATTATTTTGTTCTACTAAATTCAAATTACAACTATAGGTTGAACAAAATAAATATAACTACATGACAAAGTTGCAAACTCTATGGCTAGGATTGGAAGAAATTTAGGAATGGTGTTGAGTCTCTTTGAAAATTTGCCTAATGATACTTCTCAGATCTTTTAACTCCAAGTGTGGAATTCAAGTTAGTTTTAATTGTATTGTAATCTTTGTATATTTTTTCATGTTAGTCTAAAAATTTAAATTTAAATTTAATAAAAGTATATTATAATATTAATAATAATTGAAAATTGCATTTCAAAATAAAGTTTAATTTTTTTATTAAATATTATTCACATTAAAAAAATAAAAAACACCACTTGGCAACCCAAAATTTACACTTATTCTACTACTGCCGCTGCCATTTCTGATTTCATTTTGCTTACTTTCAAGGTATGGGTAAGCTTCCTTCTTCTTTTATTCTTCGTTCGGTTGTTAATGCTGGAAGCCATCTTTCTAATTTCCACTCTTTTTCTTCTTCTTCTAACACCATTGCTACCCACATCGAATGCCTAAGTAAGAAACCCATGTCCATGCCTGTTAGAGGAAAGGGAAAAAGAGACCACCGCTTCGATAATGTTGATCATGCTTTGAGTTTGTTCAATAAGATGATTGAAAAGTACCCAAAGCCTTCAATTGTGGAATTCACTAAATTATTAGGAGCCATTGTTAAGATGAAACATTATGCCATTGTTGTTTCTAAGTATAGACAGATCGAATTATTGGGAGTTTCCCACGATAGTTATTCTATGAGCATCTTGATTAATTGCTTTTGTCAATTAGGTCGAATTGATTTTGGGTTTTCTGTTTTGGGGAAATTGCTGAAGTTAGGTGTTGAACCTAGTGCTGTAACTTTTTCAACTTTTATTAATGGGCTTTGTAGTCAAAGTAAGATTTCTGAGGCCGTTTGTATGTTCGATGAAATGACTGAAAAAGGGTATCAACCTAATTTGATTGTTTACAGTACAATGCTGAAGGGGTTGTGTAAGACCGGTAATACTGGTAGAGCTGTTAGGTTTCTAAGGTTGATGGAAAGCAGAGGTTATGAACCCAATAATGTAGCATATAGCACCGTCATTGACTGCCTTTGTAAGAACGGTTTGTTACAGGAGGCTCTCGATCTCTTCTCCGAACTGAAGGTTAAAGGCATTAGACCAGATATCTTTACTTACAATTGCTTAATTCATGGTATGTGTAATTTGGGCCAGCAGGAGGAGGCAACAAGGCTTTTGAATGAAATTGTTGATAACAATATTTCACTTGATATTGTCACATATAATTTACTGATTGATGCTCTTTGCAAGGAAGGAACGATTTCTAAAGCTGTAGAGACCGTTGACATGATGAGAAAGCAAGGCATTGAGCCTAATGTTGTCACGTATAATACATTGGTTGATGCGCATTGCAAGGAAGGGTTGGTCTCTGAAGCTGAGGATATTGTTGACGCAATGATAAAGCGAGAAATCGAGCCTGATGTTGTTACCTATAATACATTAGTTAATGGTCATTGCTTGCAGAACAAAATGGATAAAGCTAGAAGAGTTTTCAACTTGATGATTGAGAAGGGTTGTGCACCTGATATAGTTACTTACAACACCATGATCAATGGATATTGCAAAGCTAAGAGGTTAGACGAAGCAATGGAACTCTTTCATGAAATATCTCAAAAGGGACCAATCCCGAATATTGTCACATACAACACTCTCTTGCAAAGTATGTTTCAGTTACGGAGAGTTTCAACTGCATATGAACTTTTTAGAAAGATGCTTGCTTCTGGACAAGTTCCAGATATAGCGACCTGTTTGATTTTGCTGAATGGTTTAGGCAAAACAGGTCATGTTGAGGAGGCATTGAAACTTTTTCAAGCAATGCGAAACGGTGGGTTGGAACTTGATATTGTCCCATATAATATCCTAATTGATGGGTTGTGCAAAGCTGGGCATATCGAATTTGCCAAGGAATTATTTCATCAACTCTCAGACAATGGTTTAAAACCGAATGTTGTCACATATCGTATAATGATTAATGGACTGTGTAAAGAGGGATTGCCAGTTGAAGCATACAGGTTGTTTGGGAGCATGGGAGATAATAACTGTTTGCCTATTAGCTGCTGTTATAATGTAATGATTCGGGGGTTCCTTCGCAACAGCTATACCTCAAAGGCAACACAACTTCTTATGGAAATGGTTGGTAAGGGCTTTTCTGCAGATATATTCACTTCCACCTTATTTATGGATCTTATCATATACTCTAATAAATCAATCTTGCTCTGAAATGTTTCACAAATTGTGTAAAGATCATCACTTGCAATGTGAATCAGTTGTACATAACCATTGCACAGTGATAAAAGATTGTGGAAACTAGAATGAGGTTTAGTGTCTATTTTCAATATTGTTGATTTTGTTCTGACTTATGTAGCTTGTTGATCTTGATCTTAGCAACTTCTTGATCTTTTTGGTGGTGATGTTAAAGAAATTAGGGGAAAACCAATATTGCTTGTGAATTTAAAAGCAGGGGCATTTGTACGAATAACTAAACATGAGTTGAGAATAAAAGGAATTGAAATAAATATTAAGGTGATTTAATGGCATTGATCTACGTGTGTTGAGTAATAAAGGGTTGAATGTTTATATAAAGGAGGGTAGTGATTTCAGCCTATCCCCAACAGTCCCTGTACTGTCCTTGCAAAGAATGCTCCTCGGTGCAGCAGGTGGATTCAGCAGCCTGCTTAGGCCAAACGCATTGGCTTCCCGGACAATGTGATGTATCTTGACCTTCCTTTGCCGATTCTAAAGAACTCGAATTGTCCGATATACTCTGCTTAGCAGCAGACTTATCCAATTAAGCAGACTTATCCAATATGATGCGGACAGCAGCAGCACTGTCGCTCACAATCTCCACACGTCTAAAGCCTTGGATCCAAAGAAGATTCAAACCGTCCAAAATGAGCCACAATTCAGCTTCAAGCAGCGAGCAACATCCCATATTTCTAGTATACTCCCACAACCACGATCCATTCCCGTGTGTATCAATGAATTTATTTTTGTTTTCAACCCGGCCTAACCTGAATTTCAATTAAATATTTTTTAAAATAATTTTATTTAAATTTAATTATAAAAAATAAATAGATAATAATATAAAATTATATATTTTTATCATTTTAATATTGTAAATTATTAAAAATGAAATAAAGATGCAATAAATTCTATTTTGGGTAAATTACACCAATAGTTACTAACTTTGGAGTAGCTGATAAAACAATCACATAGATTTTATTTCAGTCACTCAGCTTTAGAAAAATAACAAAACAGTCACTAACGTTATAAAAAACTGACAAATCAGTCATTTATTAACATTTTCTATTATTGTCTTAATGGGATAGCTGATGTGGGAAGTTAACCAGCTAATGTGGACAATTAACTTGCCACATTGGAAACCCAATTAACCCAATTAGTTGATGTGGCAGATTGACTTGGAATTTACCTAAAATTAGGCCCAGAATGGAAAAAAATTTGGGGAAAAAATTTTTTGCAGACGGAACCTAGAAAAGCTCTTAGCTATCGTGAAGCATAATTTTTTCCGTAGTAGTGAAAATTAAAAATCGACGGCGAAAATGTTGAGTCTGGCATCAAAACGGTTGATTGGGCTAACGTCAATGAGATCCCGTCACAACCCGTTCATCGGCATCGGTTTAGTTGGAGCTCCTGCTTGTGATGATGTTATGAAGCTTCAAATCAAAATCGACGACAAAACAACAAAAATCAACAAAAACAAAAATACCAAATAGCAAGCATCCAAAATCAAACCAGCAAAAAAAAGCAAGAATCCCAAATTGGCTTTGCATCAAAAGAAGGAAGTTAAAAAAAAACTAAAAAAGAAGAGAATCAAAGAGAAGAAACCCACAACCATTTTGGGTTTTGCAAGTTGGAGAACTCAAGCCGGTTCGATGATCCAAGTGGTTAAGAGTCTTGGTTGGTCGAAGAAAAGCTGTGGCCGGAATATGGTGGTGATTAGACGGTGGACGGCGAAGATCTGTTAAAGCCTTGTTCAAATCTTTAAGTTTTTAATATTGAGATTTTGAAGGATTATTGGGTAATCTGAAGTGAGATTTGAGAAGAGGAAAAGATGAGCCATTTGGTAATGACGATTGGCCAGAGAAGGCCATGAACGACAGTGACTAGAGTTTAAGAAAATAAAAGAAAAAAAGAGACAAAGATTCAACAGATAACAACAAATTGAGTGGTGGCTCTACCTTGGAGGAACAAAATGGTCGCAGCTAAGGTATGTCCATTTCTTCTTCTTCTTCTTCTTTTCTTTTTTTTCCTTCTTTTCTGCTGCCCTGTTAGGGCTATGTGGCTGTTTAAATGATAGCTAACCCTCCATTAAATGCCATGTCACTTTTTCGTTACATTTTAAATATAACAACATTTTAGATAAATTTTTATTTATATTTTTTAAGTCATTTAGTAAAAATATTTATTAGAAATTTTAATGTGTATTTGGTGAAAATGATTATTAGAAGATAGGTTGCAAAGTATTTTCAATCCTATGCCAATTTTTGTCTTTCTTTCTCCTAATTTGTGAGAAATTCGATTTAGCAGCAGACTCATCCAATATGATGCCGACAGCAGCAGCACTGTCGCTCACAATCTCCACACGTCTAAAGCCTTGGATCCAAAGAAGATTCAAACCGTCCAAAATGAGCAGCGAGCAACATCCCATATTTCTTGTATACTCCCACAACCACGATCCATTCCTGTGTGTATCAATGAGGGATTTACCAAAAAAAGTCAAATTTTTTATAAAATTACCGAAATAGGTCAGTTTTTTAATTATTTACCGGACTGGGCCGTTTCCCCCAAAATCGCGCCACGTCGGAGCGATGTCAGGGGACGGGGCAGAAGATCGCGTCCACGTCAGCGCGACCTGCTGACGTGGACGCGATGTGGACGCGCGCGTGAACAGTGCCCAACGGTCAAAAAATTGACCGTTGCCCCCCCCAAATGGTCAAATTTTTTTTTACTATATAAACCCCCCGCCCCTTTTATTTTCACAAACAAATTCAATATTAATTTCTTTCAAAAATTCTCTCAATTCCTTTCTAAATTTCTCTCAATTCCCTTCAAAATTTCTATCAATTTCCTTCCAAAATTCTCTCAAACTCTCAAATTCCTTCCAAAATCCTCTCAATTTCCTTCAAAAAATCTCCAAATCCATATTAAATTTCTTTTTCCATTAAATTTCATTTTTTAAAGAAAATTTTAAATTTTTTTATTTTTTTAAATAATTTTAAAATTTTTAATATTTTCAACAATGGCCGGATCATTGATTCGTCTTGATAGGAATCACATATCGGTGGAGCAAATGAACATGGTAAGTATTAAATTTAAATTTTAAATTTTTTTAAAGATATTTTTATTTATGTATTTTTAGATATTTATTAATATATTTTTTGTTATAAAAGGCTGAAGATCGGGTATTGGAATGCAATATTCGGAATATGCATGCTCCATCACCGTTAGTAGAGAACTACCTGCGGGAAGCGGAATTTTGGCACGTGGCGACGGTAGGCCGGGGATGCAAGTTGGAGCCGAAACTGATCAGTGCGTTGATCGAGAGGTGGAGACCTGAGACGCACACATTTCATCTTCCATGTGGAGAGTGCACTATCACTCTAGAAGATGTCCATCTGCATTTGGGATTGCCGGTGGATGGGCACCCAGTGACCGGGTCTGCCCAATCTAGCAATTAGGAGGCGGTGTGCTACGAGCTTTTGGGCGCCGTTCCGGATAAAATGGATGGAGGTAAGGTGGAGATGGGCTGGTTACGTGCCACCTTCCCCGGTCTGAATGAAAATTCAACCGAGATTGAAAGAATCCGATATGCTCGATCATACATTCTTCAAATAATTGGAGGCTATCTAATGGCCGACACATCACAGAGCCGTGTACATCTAAGGTGGCTGCTAAAACTCGTTGATTTTAGAGCAGCCGGTGAATTTAGTTGGGGGTCTGCCGTCTTGGCAACATTATATCGGGAGATGTGCGGGGCGACCAAACCGAGGAGAGCAAAAATCGGAAGTTGCCTGTCACTACTGCAATCATGGGCACGGTTTCGCTTTCCATTTCTACGTCCTCGAGTGAACCACCCATATACATTCCCACTCTAACGAGGTAAATTTTATATTACATTTTGAAATTGATATGTAGATTTTGTAAGAATAAAAGAATGCTAAAAATTTATTTAATTAGGTGGAACCATCCGGCAAGTTATCGTGGAATACCGACTGAACTTGAAGATATACGGCTTCTATTGGAGCAACGCTCAGAAGCAGAAGTAAGTATTATTGCAAATAGATATTTCCATACATTCGCTAGTGGATTGATATTTAGTATTTAGTATTATGTATATATGTAATATTTCTATCATGTTCATGTAGTTTCAATGGACACCATACGAGGATCCGGCAGTCCGGGCAGTAATCCCGGAAGAGTTTTTACAAAATCCAAACGCTTGGCACGTGAAAGTGGTGTTGATCAACTATGCAACCGTGGAGCCCCACCAGACAGACAGAGTCCTACGACAGTTTGGATGTAGACAACCGATCCCTGCGGACCCTGAGGAGTTTGACGAGCACCACAAAATCGACCTTCGGCTATTAGGTATGGATTGGCCGTTGTACTGGTCAGTGTACACAGAAATGTGGGGAAATCGGAATGAATATCTACCTACTTGGGAACCAATCATCGTTCCCGAGTTAGCGTGCATTCCAGAATACATGCCATGGTTTAGGGCCCATGGGAAGCCGTATTTACTTACGCCGGAGGAGAGGCGGCAGCAAATACATGTCGGAAGGGAAAGGCGCGGGCCTCAAAATCCAAGGGGACGAAACTACGAGGGCAGCCCCTCAACGAGGCCCAGACATTCACCCGGTTCATCATCAGCGACCATGCAATCACCGTCCCCAACGAGAGCACCAACGCAGTCACCTGGCGCAGCAATTCAACAGATGATACCCACGCATTCACCTTTCCCTATGATGCCAGGTATGTTTCCTAGCCCTTATATGTACCCTAACCCTTACATGTATCCTTTTCCGAATCCTATGGCAGGTTGGAGCCAAATGCCCGGATCAGCTCCATTTCCTGTAATGCCGAGCGGACCACCGATAACTAGGCCATCGGCGCAAGAGGGGTCGCAAGGGGGGCCGTCGGAGAGCTCTCCTTTTTACCAATCACCAGCAACGCATGGCTTTCAAACTCCGTCGCCGTTCATGATGCAAACACCTCCACATACACTATTCTTTGAAGGTGGATCATCGTCCCAAGTCCGACAACCAGATGCCGAACCGGAAGAACTAGAATCCCCACCGGAGGAACAACAACCGCCGCTGGAAGCTACAGAAAGGAGGAATCCAGCGCGTAACCGTCGACGGCCGCCATGTGGAACTGAATCCCCCGGTCATAGACATTGATTACCGTATTAAAATTAATCATTTGATGTAATGAATTAGAAGTTTATGACGATGTAATACAAATAGAATTTTTTCCGAGTTATTTTGACATTATTTGATTAAAAACCCTAACCCTACTTAATTAAAAACCCTAATTTAATTAAATTAAAAACCCTAAACCCTACTTAATTAAAAACCCTAACCCTAACCTAATTTAATTAAATTAAAAACCCTAACCTAACCTAATTTAATTAAAAACCTAACCTTATTTTATTAAATTAAAAACCCTAACCTAACCTACTTAAATTAAAAACCCTAACCTAACCTAAGTAAATTAAAAACCCTAACCTTATTTTAATTAAATTAAAAACCCTAACCCTACTTAATTAAAACCCTAATTTAATTAAATTAAAAACCCTAAACCCTACTTAATTAAAAACCCTAACCCTAACCTAATTTAATTAAATTAAAAATCCTAACCTTATTTTAATTAAATTAAAAACCCTAACCCTACTTAATTAAAAACCCTAATTTAATTAAATTAAAAACCCTAAACCCTACTTAATTAAAAACCCTAACCCTAACCTAATTTAATTAAATTAAAAACCCTAACCTTATTTTAATTAAATTAAAAACCCTAACCCTACTTAATTAAAAACCCTAATTTAATTAAATTAAAAACCCTAAACCCTACTTAATTAAAAACCCTAACCCTAACCTAACCTAAATAAATTAAAAACCCTAACCTTATTTTAATTAAATTAAAAACCCTAACCCTACTTAATTAAAAACCCTAATTTAATTAAATTAAAAACCCTAAACCCTACTTAATTAAAAACCCTAACCCTAACCTAACCTAATTAAATTAAAAACCCTAACCTTATTTTAATTAAATTAAAAACCCTAACCCTACTTAATTAAAAACCCTAATTTAATTAAATTAAAAACCCTAAACCCTACTTAATTAAAAACTCTAACCCTAACCTAACCTAATTAAATTAAAAACCCTAACCTTATTTTAATTAAATTAAAAATCCTAACCCTACTTAATTAAAAACCCTAATTTAATTAAATTAAAAACCCTAAACCCTACTTAATTAAAAACCCTAACCCTAACCTAACCTAATTAAATTAAAAACCCTAACCTTATTTTAATTAAATTAAAAACCCTAACCCTACTTAATTAAAAAACCTAATTTAATTAAATTAAAAACCCTAAACCCTACTTAATTAAAAACCCTAACCCTAACCTAACCTAATTAAATTAAAAACCCTAACCTTATTTTAATTAAATTAAAAACCCTAACCCTACTTAATTAAAAACCCTAATTTAATTAAATTAGAAACCCTAAACCCTACTTAATTAAAAACCCTAACCCTAACCTAACCTAATTAAATTAAAAACCCTAACCTTATTTTAATTAAATTAAAAACCCTAACCCTACTTAATTAAAAACCCTAATTTAATTAAATTAAATTAAAAACCCTAAACCCTACTTAATTAAAAACCCTAACCCTAACCTAATTTAATTAAATTAAAAACCCTAACCTTATTTTAATTAAATTAAAAACCCTAACCTTATTTTAATTAAATTAAAAACCCTAACCCTACTTAATTAAAAACCCTAATTTAATTAAATTAAAAACCCTAAACCCTACTTAATTAAAAACCCTAATTAAATTGTAGTTTTACATAATGTTGGATTTCGTAAAATGTTTTGACTGGTACTAACATTTAAGAAATTGTAGTAATTTGATGATTTAACCAAAATTTAATACAATTATCAATACATAATTGAATAAAAGGTAATTTCTTCTATAATTACATTCAACTATTGCGATTAGGGCATGATCGACTTGTATGGCCTGGGTTCCTACACCATCCGCACAATTTCTGTTGACTGGCTGTTTCTCGGATATCCATATTGTTCCGTATTCTAGTGGAGAAAGGTCGACCCTTCGGCTTGCGATGCAATTCTCTATATGGTAATAGCTTAAAAGGAGCAAGAGATACGGGCGGCCACTTACGTTCATCTGGGACCGGTGGGAAAACGTGTCTCCATACGTTGTACATGTTTTCTAATTTGTACACTTCGTCCACATAACTCAGCGGATCCAGACGGAGATTCTAACAGGCTACAATAACATGAGCGCATGGATAACGAAGTGCATCGAACTTCCCACAGTCACAGGTCCTGTTTCGCAAGTGTACACGATATTGGCCGCCAACAACGCCTTGGTGCGGTCTGTCGAACTCCGTCACGCGAAACCATAAATTGTCTCGATCGTGACACACAGCGTGCATGATATTTGCCCTCGCCTTCGCCTTGTTCATTTCTTGAACTACCTTACTGCACCATACATGCCCACCCTGCATCTGGCCTGCATAAGAAGCTGCTCGCTTTGGAAATAGCGCCGCCAAACGGAAATATGTCTCTCGCACAACCGCTGTTATCGGTAGATGGCGCGTTCCTTTAAGAACAGAATTTATGCATTCTGCCAGGTTCGACGTCATATGGCCATATCGTAGGCCTCCGTCGTATGCTTGTGCCCACTGTTCGAAACGTATGTTGCAAAGGTAGTTCGCCCCTTCTCTGTTTTGGGATTGCAAGATTGCCAACATCTCGTGGAAACGATCTTTATTCATTTCATACCCTACCAATATAAGAACATAGCGAATATTTTATACCCCTTCTACGAATAAAACTAATTCAATTTGACAAACGAAATAATACAGTTATACAGTAAATACTCATGTTGGTCACTTGTCGTCGTTCCGTCTTATATGGATATTGCCTGTAGTAGTTCGAAGCAATGTGTCTCAGGCAATATCTATGGTGTGTACGCTGCCACAAGCTTCCCTCTCAATAAAATGCAGCTAGTATACCGGCGCCCCGATCTGAAATAACACAGATATCAGGTTGAGGGCACACATGCCTCCTTAACCTAGAGAGAAAGAAATCCCAGTCATCAGACGACTCCCCCGGTGTTATTGCATATGCAATTGGAAGAATTCTCCCACCGCCGTCCTGTGCCACTGCAACCAGTAACCGATGAGTGTACCTACCAAACATGAAGGTACCGTCAATTTGTACCAACAGCTTGCACTACGGAAATGCGTCTCGACATTTCTTAAAGGTCCAAAATAGGCGTTTGAACACTTGGCATCCACGTAGCAATCGGTCGTTGTAGTACGCATGTTCCGTTTGAAGGTCTGTGATGGCACCTAGGACGTATCTCTCTAGCACCTGACACCATTGCCATATTTCATTATAAGAGGCGTCCCACCCACTATGCATCTTCTCCAATGCCTTTTGCTTAGCTATCCAAGCCATGCGGTAAGAGGGCGTGTACCCCATTTGGCTACGGATATTGGCAATTATCACCGGCACTGAAGTCCGAGGATCTGTTTTTATCGTGGGCAGTATCAAGCTAGCCAACATAGCTGAATCCATTTTCGGATGATCTTCTGAAACACCTGCATAGGGAGGGAGTACATTAAGTAATGCAACATTGGAAAATCCAAAAATTATTCATACACATTCAATACTGTACCTGCAGCACATATATGTGGACCTTTGTACTTTTTGATCTCCCACAACCCTGTCCTCTTCCTTAACGAGGTGACGATTTTCCATGAACATGTGCCGTCTTGCACCGCACACTTCGCCTCAAACTTATCAGATTTTGATTTAACGACGTGGTAATTAACGCCGTTTTTGATGCTATGCTGTTTCAAAGCACCAATAAAACTATCCTTATTGGTAAACTGATTACCAACTTCAAGTTCACCAACATCTACTCCCGAACTTGTACGATCGCGCACCCGGTGTGGTAGATCTGGAAACTCTAACGCATCATCTGCTGATAGATCGACATTATGCATGTGGGCTGGAGGTGAATATGCTCTGAATCGTGGATTTTCTTCATCATCTACACTCATATCACCATCTTCACCTTCTATTGGAATAGGCTCCGGTTTAGAAAATAATCCCACCTCTACACCATCCGGCCCGGGCTCTCGAGGTGGATCCACATCGGACTCACCTTCTAACCCACAATCATCTGCAGCATACGACGTCCCCTCACCGGTTGATGTCGTAAGTAGTACGTCATCCCTTCTTCTGGGCATTTGATAACGCCCCCAATTGGATGTAGATTGCCATCCAGTAGAACTTGATGCAGTTCTCCAGCTCGTATTTCTAGCGTCAACCGTCAAGCCACCGACGTACATGTCCCATCCACCGACAGAGTGTCTTGGGGGGATGTGCATTCGACACTGCTACCGAACATGGGCTGTTCCGTATTTTGTAACACGCTAACCGAGTGCCGGCCAGGAGTCGTGTATACATCTCGAACACCGGACGGAAGTACATCATTTGGTGACGTAAATTGTACATATAACTCAATATAAGTTGCTCCGCTAGCAAAATGAGTCTGCACCATTGCCTCCAAGCTACGAGCACCTTTTATGTCGAACGAGTCATATGTCACCGGATCAATAGAAGAACAAAATCGATACGTCATTGACTGAACTTTCATTGGCGTGGTTCCGAAGATTTTACACCTAATTCTTTTACGGAGTTCTGTCAAATCTATGTTTTGGCTAAATGACAGTCGCACCGTATTCTCCGACAAAAAAACAACACCATTCTCTGTGTGGCAAACCTCACCATCGTAGTAAATAACAGCACTAATACGTTCACTCATTTTGAAACTCTAAATTCCCTAACCCTAACCTAAAATGTTTCTGCTCTGAGTTATGCATTCTAACAAAATTCTCTACCTAATTTATAGCCTCAGCCCAAACTTGCTACTGTAGCGAAATCGCATCCACGAGGGTGCGATTTGACACTATTTGCTCAGAAACGTCAAAAAAAATTATTTCCTACATGACCAACTGTAGCGAAATCGCGTCCACGAGGGCGCGATTTCACAATTTCTTCTCATATAGTATCCTGGTATCAACGATTTTATACTATTTCCTCAGAAAACGTCAAAAAAAAATTATTTCTCACATGACCGCTGTAGCGAAATCGCGTCCACGAGGCCACTATTTCACAATTTCTTCTTAAATAGCATCCCAGTAGAAGCGATTTCCCACTATTTAACCAAAACGTCAACTCGAGAAAAAAATTTCCTAGACCCCTAACTCCTAAAAAGCCTGCACCCTAAACCCTAAAAGCCATAAAACCCAGGTGTAAAAATCAGGGTCAAAATCGCGTTCTCGATACTGCGCTAAGTGACAGGAGGCCGCGCTGACGTGGACGCGATCTTCTGCCCCATCCCCTGACATCGCTCCGACGTGGCACGATTTTAGGGGAAACGGCCCAGTCTGGTAAATAATTAAAAAACCGGCCTATTTCGGTAATTTTATAAAAAATTTGGCTTTTTTTGGTAAATCCCTCTGTATCAATGAATTTATTTTTGTTTTCAACCCGGCCTAACCTGAATTTCAATTAAATATTTTTTAAAATAATTTTATTTAAATTTAATTATAAAAATAAATAGATAATAATATAAAATTATATATTTTTATCATTTTAATATTGTAAATTATTAAAAATGAAATAAAGATGCAATAAATTCTATTTTGGGTAAATTACACCAATAGTTACTAACTTTGGGGTAGCTGACAAAACAATCACATAGATTTTATTTCAGTCACTCAACTTTAGAAAAATAACAAAACAGTCATTAACGTTATAAAAAACTGACAAATCAGTCATTTATTAACATTTTCTATTATTGTTTTAGTGGGATTGCTGATGTGGGAAGTTAACCACCTAATGTGGACAATTAACTTGCCACATTGGAAACCCAATTAACAATTAGCTGATTTGGCAATTGACATGGAAAAAAAAATTTTGGTAGACGGAACCTAGAAAAGCTTTTAGCTATCATGAAGCATTATTTTTTTCCATAGTAGTGAAAATTAAAAATCGACGGCGAAAATGTTGAGTCTGGCATAAAAATGGCTGATTGGGCTAACGTCAATGAGATCCCGTCACAACCCGTTCATCGGCATCGATTTAGTTGGAGCTCCTACTTGTGACGATGTTATGAAGCTTCAAATCAAAATCGAGGACAAAACAACAAAAATCAGCAAAAACAAAAATACCAAATAGCAAGCATCCAAAATCAAACCAGCAAAAAAAGAGCAAGAATCCCAAACTGGCTTGCACCAAAAGAAGGAAGTAAAAAAAAATTAAAAAAGAAGAGAATCAAAGAGAAGAAACCCACACCCATTTTGGGTTTTGCAGGTTGGAGAACTCAAGCCGGTTCGATGATCCGAGTGGTTAAGAGTCATGGTTGGTCGAAGAAAAGCTGTGGCTGGAATATGGTGGTGATTAGACGGTGGACGGCGAAGATCTGTTGAAGCCTTGTTCAAAGCTTTAAGTTTTTAATATTGAGATTTTGAAGGATTATTGGGAAATCTGAAGTGAGATTTGAGAAGAAGAAAAGATGAGCCATTTGGTAATGACGATTGGCCAGAGAAGGCCATGAACGACAGTGACTAGAGTTAAAAAAAAAAGGACAAAGATCCAAATAACAGCAAACTGAGTGGTGGCTTTACCTTGGAGGAACAAAATGGTCGCAGCTAAGGTATGTCCATTTCTTCTTCTTTTTTCTTTTTTGCTACCCTGCTAAGGCTATGTGGCTGTTTAAATGATAACTAACCCTCCATTAAATGCCATGTCACTTTTTCGTTACACTTTAGATATATTAACATTTTAGATAAATTTTTATTTATATTTTTTAAGTCATTAAGTAAAAATATTTATTAGAAATTTTAATGTGTATTTGGTGAAAATGATTATTAGAAATTTTTAGTTTCCTTTACTAATTTTATCTATTAAAATAAAATAAATCACATTACTTCTTTTCTTTGATCTTCTAATTTTTACCCTCAGTTCTTTTAAAATATTATCGTTACACTCCTATTTTGTAAAAAAAATTATAATTAAGCCCCCTAAAATTTAGTCTCAAAATCTATCATTGGATTTTTTTAATGAAATTTATATGAATTTAGACTCTTTAAGCTCATGTGTTAACTCTTTGAATGTGGTTCTCTAAAGCAAGGTGACATTTTAAAAAATAAAATAAAATAATACTATTGTATTGTATCGTGTTTTCAAAAATCATTACAATGGTAAAATTATATTTCGACCTATACGATTGAATTAACTATTTGAATTCCAACCTTTTGCTTCACCACCTTAATGACCTCATCAAATATAGGTTGCAAAGTATTTTCAATCCTATGCCAGTTTTTGTCTTTCTTTCCCCTAATTTGTGAGAAATTCGATTGTACCCTAATTGAAGTCAGTGTCATGAATTGTTCCTTTGCATCATGTTTTTAACATGAGAAAGTGAAAGATGTCTAATAATTGATATTAGTGTCATGTTGTGCTCTATCTATATGTATAAGGAGATAATCAAAAAAATAAATTTCTCTTATTCTTGAATGATTTGATTATAAAAAAAAAGTGGTATTTTTTAAGTTATTATAACTTTTGGAAAAAATTGAGACTAACAAAAGTTAAAGGAAGTGAACTTGTAAAAAAAATATTAACAATGAAAATATAGTAAAATTTGCTTTTAAGTAATCCTAAATTTATCAATCGAATACACCAATCTTTCACTCCAAGCAAATGAACCAAATAAGTTAATATCATTGTAGATTCCAATTAAAAGTAAATTAATTTTATTAAATTTAAAAGGAAGATTTATAAGTATATAATAATTGAAGATTGCATTTAAAAATAAAGTTTCCTTTTTTTATTAAATATTATTCACATTCAAAAAATAAAAAAAAAACCCAAATTACGCTCCCAAGTCCCAACCCTTTCCCTGAACACCACGTCGCAACCCAAAATTTACACTTCTTCTGCTACTGCCGCTGCCATTTCTGCTTTCAAGATATGCGTAAGCTTCCTTCTTCTTTTATTCTTCGTTCCGTTGTTAATGCTGGAAGCCTTCTTTCTAATTTCCACTCTTTTTCTTCTTCTGCTTACACCATTGCTACCCACAACGAAGGCCTAAGTAAGAAACCCATGTCCATGCCTGTTAGAGGAAAGGGAAACGGAGACAACCACTTCGATCATGTTGATCATGCTTTGAGTTTGTTCAATAAGATGATTGAAAATTACCCAAAGCCTTCAATTGTGGAATTCAATAAATTATTCGGAGCCATTGTTAAGATGAAACATTATGCCATTGTTGTTTCTAAGTATAGACATATCGAATTATTGGGAGTTTCCCATGATGTTTATTCTATGAGCATCTTGATTAATTGCTTTTGTCAATTAGGTCGAATTGATTTTGGGTTTTCTGTTTTGGGGAAAATGCTGAAGTTAGGTGTTGAGCCTGATGTTGTCACGTATAATACGTTTGTTGATGCGCATTGCAAGGAAGGGATGGTCTCTGAAGCTGAGGATATTGTTGACGCAATGATAAAGCGAGGCATTGAGCCTGATGTTGTTACCTATAGTGCATTAATCAACGGCCATTGCTTGCAGAATGAAATGGATAAAGCTAGAAGAGTTTTCAACTTGATGATTGAGAAGGGTTGTGCACCTGATATAGTTACTTACAGCACCATGATCAATGGATATTGCAAAGGGGAAAGGTTAGACAAAGCAATGGAACTCTTTCATGAAATATCTCGAAAGGGACCATTCCCGGATACTGTCTCATACAACATTCTTATGCAGAGTATGTGTCAGTTAGGGGAAGTTTCAACTGCATGTAAACTTTTTAGAAAGAGGCTTGCCTCTGGACAAATTCCAGATATAGCGACCTGTTTGATTTTGCTGGATGGTTTATGCAAAACAGGTCATATCAAAGAGGCATTGAAACTTTTTCAAGCAATGCAAAACATTGGGTTGGAACTTGATATTGTCCCGTATACTATCCTAATTGATGGGCTTTGTAAAGCTGGGCATATCGAATTTGCCAAGGAATTATTTCATCAACTCTCAAACAATGGTTTAAAACCGAATGTTGTCACATATTGTGTAATGATTAATAGACTGTGTAAAGAGGGATTACCAGATGAAGCATACAGGTTGTTTGGGAGCATGGGAGATAATGACTGTTTGCCTAATAGCCGCTGTTATAATGTAATGATTCGGGGGTTCCTTCGCAACAACTATATTTCAAAGGCAAAGCAACTTCTTATGGAAATGGTTGGTAAGGGCTTTTCTGCAGATATAATCACTGCCCAATATCTGTAGCAATGACAATAGCATCAGTATAAATTTCGGCTGCTCAGAACTTTTAGCTCCAAGTGTGGAATTCAATCCAATTTGGGGTTTGTGATTGAAAACATTTTCTGGTAAATGATTTCCGGAAAATAGTATGATTTTCGGAAAAATGTAATATTTTCCGAATGATTTTATGTAAAACATTTTACATTATTTGATAAGCTTTTTTGAACTCAATTTTTGAAAATTGTTTCAAGTGAAACAGATACAAGATAAATATTTTCATAACAGAAAAAATATTTCTTTTCATTATTTAATTACCAAAACTATCGTAAAATAAAGTATTTATCTTTAATCAAACTTAGTTAACTTAATTATTTTTGTAGAATTATTGGTTATGATTATTGCAAGTACAGCACACCTTAAAACAGCAGCACTGACGTTCAAATAGGCTCAAAATACTGTTCTTTGATAGTCTAATAATCGCTGCAAATGATTTGGTAAATCTTCTTCGATGAAATAACAATGAAACTATCATCTCAATTAACCTCAACGATGCACATCACCAATCTACAAAAAACATCTGAGATCGAAAGCACCCAGATTTTGCCAACGAATCTGCCATACCATTAGCATCTCTCCCAATTTTTCTAAACAGTACCTCATGAATGGACATCTTAATCTCATCAATGCTTGCAAAAATGTGCCAATATTTCCAAGGCCTAGATTTCTCATTGATACACCAAGTAAGCTCGACTATGGAGTCGGAGTCAACCATAGGCTTTTAGTCTTTAATCCTCTAGGAGTCTAAGAAGAAATGAAGAGTTAACTTAATTGCCATAATTTTAGCGAAATTAGAATCTTGGATGCCTTAGGGACCTGAAACATAGCAATGGCATGACCCTTCGAATTTCTAATATCCACACCACACCCCGTCGGGCCAAATTTACCTAATGTTGAACCATCATCGTTAAACTTTAACCAGCCTTCATTTGAAGGTTCCCAGCGTGTCACACTCTTGGTATAATGACTACAGATACTCCTTTCACAATCTCGCGGACACCCCTTCCCCCCACATTGACTCAACAAAATTCATACATTCTAGCAAGACTTTTATCCAATGCAAAGATCTTAATTTAACCAGAAAAAAATGTACTCCAAATTAAAATCTTTTCCTCTAAACATAGAATCATTTCTTGCATTCTAGTAGGTCCACAAGGCAACCAAAATAGACATCAACCACCAATTAAACAGAGGTTTAGACACCAACTTATCAAAGCATAACAAAGGAAAGGATAAAATACATCAGAATTTGTTAACTCGGGCACAGTTCAACAAAATGTGACTAACATCCTTAGATTCCACTTTGCACCAATGACAAACAACATGCTCATTCGAGATCGAAATGCCTCTATTCTTAAGGAAACACATCATAGGAATCCTTTCCAAAATCACCAACTATGCAAAACATTGTATCTTAGGCGAAATGTTCAGGCTCCATAATATTTTATAACTAAAGGACAAAACATTGTATCACGATGCAAATTGCTCAATGTCTTCAACTCCCAAATAAAAACGATTCCTTCGAAAAAAGGAGCTCCACAACTGATGGTAAAATCCGCCATTTTGTGAATAATCCTTAGCTTTGACGACTATATCCATAACCAAAGCAAAAATTCTAGGATAACAATCTTTAAGAGCTCCACATCATTTGAACAATCCCATCTTCCACCTTTGCTAGTTTTGTTTTAAGTTAACATGATAAGATCAAGTCTCGAATTATCCACTAATTTCTTCACCAAACCATTTTTGAGTAAACCAACTTCATTTAGCCATAGATAAAGAGCACATCAACAAGAATAAGAAATAAGAGAGAAGTCGCACCTCAAGCCTACTAATTTTTTCATGACTAAATCATCATCCACTTCAGTTGTCATCCCAATTAACCTACTGACTCTCTAAGTTTCCTCATCCTCCTTACGGATAAAATCCCTTCTTTTGATGAAATTGCTACCAAAAGAATACCTCATTAAATATTTCTTCTTTCCCTCTTGATTGATGCATGTGCATGATAAAATACCATATACAAAATCAAAACCAGCTACAAGTGCCACACAATACCATAATTTTTCCTACATAGAGCTGATTTTGCTAACCAATCAATACCATCATTGAACACCATGTAAATTTTATATTATTTTGTTCTAGATTCAAAATTACAACTATAGGTTTAACAAAATAAATATAACTACATGACAAAGTTGCAAACTCTCAAACAATGATAAAAGTAATAAAAGTAAATGATGATCATTAGAGGTATTCATGGGTCAGACTTGAACATGATATTAACACACGTAATGTTTATCTAAATTCGACATTCCCTTAAAATTTAGTCTCAAAATCCATCATTGGATTTTTTAATGAGATTTATATGAATTTAGACTCTTTAACCGCATGTGTTAACTCTTTGAATGTGGTTCTCTAAAGCAAGGTGACATTTTAAAAAATAAAATAAAATTATAGTATTGTATTGTATCGTGTTTTCAAAAATTATTACAATGGTAAAATTATATTTCGACCTATATGATTGAATTAACTATTTTGATTCCAACCTTTTGCTTCACCACCTTAATGACCTCATCAAATATAGGTTGCAAAGTATTTTCAATCCTATGCCAGTTTTTGTCTTTCTTTCCCCTAGTTTGTGAGAAATTCGATTTAACCCTAATTGAAGTCAATATCATGAATTGTTCCTTTGCATCATGCTTTTAACATGAGAAAGTGAAAGATGTCTAATAATTGATATTAGTGTCATGTTGTGCTCTATCTATATGTATAAGGAGATAATCAAAAAATAATTTTCTCTTATTCTTGAATGATTTGATTATATAAAAAGTGGCATTTTTTAAGTTATTATAACTTTTGAAAAAAAATGAGACTAAAAAAAGCTAAAGGAAGTGAACTTATAAAAAAATATATTGACAATGAAAATATAGTAAAATTTGCTTTTAGGTAATCCTAAATTTCATCAATCTTTCGTTCCAAGCAAATGAACCAAATAAGTTAATACCATTGTAGATTCCAATAATTTTATTAAATTTAAAAGGAAGATTTATAAGTATATAATAATATTAATAATAATTGAAGATTTCATTTCAAAATAAAGTTTACTTTTTTTATTAAATATTATTCACATTAAAAAAATAAAAAACACCACTTGGCAACCCAAAATTTACACTTCTTCTGCTACCGCCGCTGCCATTTCTGCTTTCAAGGTATGCGTAAGCTTCCTTCTGCTTTTATTCTTCGTTCGGTTGTTAATGCTGGAAGCCTTCTTTCTAATTTCCACTCTTTTTCTTCTTCTTCTAACACCATTGCTGCCTACATCGACTGCCTAAGTAAGACACCCATGTCCATGCCTGTTAGAGGAAAGGGAAAAAGAGACCACCGCTTCGATAATGTTGATCATGCTTTGATTTTGTTCAATAAGATGATTGGCAGGTGCCCAGTGCCTTCAATTCTGGAATTCACTAAATTATTTGCAGCCATTGTTAGAATGAAACATTATGCCATTGTTGTTTCTATGTGTAGCCAGATGGAATTATTAGGCGTTTCCCATGATGTTTATTCTGTGAGCATCTTGATTAATTGCTTTTTTCAATTAGGTCGAATTGATTTTGGGTTTTCTGTTTTGGGGAAAATGCTGAAGTTAGGTGTTAAGCCTAGTGTTGTAACTTTTTCAACTTTGATTAATGGGCTTTGTAAACAAAGAAAGATTTCTGAGGCCGTTTGTATGTTCGATGAAATGACTGAAAAAGGGTATCAACCTGATTTGATTATTTACAGTACAATGCTTAAGGGGTTGTGTAAGGCCGGTAATACTGGTAGAGCTATTAGGTTTCTAAGACTGATGGAAGGCAGAGGTTATGAACCCGATATTGTAGCATATAGCACTGTCATTGACTGCCTTTGTAAGAACGGTTTGTTACAGGAGGCTCTCAATCTCTTATCTGAAATGAAGGGTAAGGGCATTAGACCAAATATCATTACTTACACTTGCTTAATTCATGGTATGTGTAATTCAGGCCAGCAGGAGGAGGCAACAAGGCTCTTGAATGAAATGGTGGATAACAATATTTCACTTGATATTGTCACATATAATATATTGATTGATGCTCTCTGCAAGGAAGGAACGATTTCTAAAGCTGTAGAGACCATTGACATGATGAGAAAGCAAGGCATTGAGCTTAATGTTGTCACGTATAATACATTGGTTGATGCGCATTGCAAGGAAGGGATGGTCTCTGAAGCTAAGGATATTGTTGACGCAATGATAAAGTGAGGCATTGAGCCTGATGTTGTTACCTATAGTGCATTAATCAACGGCCATTGCTTGCAGAATGAAATGGATAAAGCTAGAAGAGTTTTCAACTTGATGATTGAGAAGGGTTGTGCACCTGGTATAGTAACTTACAGCACCATAATCAATGGATATTGCAAAGGTAAAAGGTTAGACAAAGCAATGGAACTCTTTCATGAAATATCACGAAAGGGACCATCACCGGATACTGTCACATACAACATTCTTATGCAGAGTATGTTTCAGTTAGGGAAAGTTTCAACTGCACGTAAACTTTTTAGAAAGATGCTTGCCTCTGGACAAATTCCAGATATAGCTATCTTTTTGATTTTGCTGGATGGTTTATGCAAAACAGGTCATATCGGAGAGGCATTGAAACTTTTTCAAGCAATGCAAAACAGTGGGTTGGAACTTGATATTGTCTCGTATACTATCCTAATTGATGGGTTTTGTAAAGCTGGGCATATCGAATTTGCCAAGGAATTATTTCATCAACTCTCAAACAATGGTTTAAAACCGAATGTTTACACATATTGTGTAATGATTAATAGACTGTGTAAAGAGGGATTACCAGATGAAGCATACAGGTTGTTTGCGAGCATGGGAGATAATGACTGTTTGCCTAATAGCCGCTGTTATAATTGTAAGCACTAAATTTTTGTCCGACTAGAGTTTGTGTTTAATTTTCAAAATTTCAAAAAAAAAATTTTAAAAATAAAAATTGCATTTTGACCCCTAAACTTTTCCTAAATTTCATTTTGACCCTTAAACTTTCTTTAAATTTCACTTAGACCCCTAAACTTTCATTAAATTTCATTTTAATCCTAAATTTTCTAAAAATTAAATTTAGCCCCAGAAGTTTTGCTGCATTTGTGATTTGGTCCTTCAGACAAGTTACGTGATTTGGGGCACTCACTTCCCAGATTTTCAGGCCATAAACATGGGTGGCTGCACCTTCTTCACCCACTACCTGCAAACAATGAGAAAGAGGACAAAATTTGGAGCTTTTAAAAAGAAAAATTGAAGAGAAGGGAGGGGGGATTTTTTCGACAACCAAAAAAGCAAAAAAAAAACAGCAGAGAAAGTTCAAAAAAATAAAAACAGCAGCAAGCCAAAAGACTCTGGCCACCGTCGCGCCACCACCATCGTTGCTCTACCACCGAAACCAAATCAAGAGCCAAGCAAGCATAAGCAAAAAAAAACAGCAAACAAGAAACAACAAAAAAAATAGCAAAGAAGAAAAAGGAGAGAGAGGAGCACCGACCATCGCACCACCGAGCCGAGGACGAGCACGAATGGCGGCCTGAAGGAGGCGACGGCTTGGGGCTAAGGTGCGGCAGTGAAGAAGAAAGGAAAAAGAAAAAGGAAAGAAAGAGGTTTTTGAAAAAAACAAAGCAGCAAAAAAAACAAAACAAAGCAGAAAAAATAAAATAGAAGCAGGCCACAGCCAGGCCTGTCCAGTAACCAGCAGGCCCACTCCCAGGCAGCCCACACCAACAGTAGCTGACCCAGCAGGGCCCAGGCCCGTGCAGCAAGCAGCAGACCAAGCAGGCCCCCAGGCCCGAATTCGGCAGCAGGCCCCCAGGCCCGAATCCTGCAGCAGAAAAAAAAGGTAAAAGAAAGAGCCCACCTTTCAAGCCCATAATATCAGGCCTTTGGTAATTTTTTTTTATCTCTTTTAATTTAGTATATGTATTTAAATGGTGTTTCATTTAATTTTAAGTAGCATTTTTAAAATAGTTTTTTTATAAATATTATTATGTCATTCTACTTGCATGTTTAAAATTAAAATAATAATATTTTAATGCATAAGGCAACGAACCGATTTAGCACCAAGCCGTTGATTTCATCGCTATGTTGGGTGAATATCGATAGCTCGTATTAAATTCGGGACCCGTTTTTAAAAATAAAAAATGTTCAAAAATCCTCGTGTTTCAAAAAAATTTTCTCGTGTTTTAATACAACCCGATTAAATATTAAATTGAATTGGTTTGACACTAATTCGTCGATTTCATTGCCATGTTGGGGTGAATATCATCGATTCGTGTTAAATATGGTACGTTTTTCTAAAAAAAATTCTTGTTTCAAATTTTCGAATCTTTAAAAATTACTCGTATTTTAGAAATTTTCGAATTTTCGCGTTTTCAAAATTTTTCGTGTTTGAAAAAAATTTTCGCGTTTAAAAAATTTCTCGTATTTCAAAAATTGTCGTTTTTTACAAATTTTCGTGCTTTCAATAATCCTCGTGCTTTTAAAAATTCTCATGTTTCAAAAATCTTCGTGTTTTCAAAATTCTAGTGTTTCAAAAATTTTCTTGTTTTCAGAAAAAATTTTCGTGTTTTTAAAAAAAAATTCCGTGTTTTAAAAATTTTCGTGTTTTAAAAATTCTCGTATTTAAAATTTTTTTTAAGAAAAATTGTGTTTCAAAAAAATGTCTTGTTTTAAAAATTCCCGTGTTTCAAAAAAAAATGTCGTGTTTTAAGAAAATTTCGTTTTTTCCAAAAATTTTCGTGTTTCTAAAATTTTCGTGTTTACAAATTCTCGTGTTTTCAAAAATTCTCGTATTTTAAAAAAAAAACTTTCGTTTTAAAAAAGAAATACTGCGCTTCAAAATTCTCGTGTTTTTTTTTAAAAAAAAAGGGGTTCTCGTATTTCAATCGGATCACGACTAAATATTAAATGGAACTCGTATTTTTGAAAATTAAGACAACATGCGTTTAACGAGATACCAATTTTGGGCGTCGCGAGGGTGCTAATACCTTCCTCGCGCGTAACCGACTCCCGGACCCTAATTTTCTCTGGATTTTGACGTGGACCTAAAATTGTCTCTTTTTTTAGAAAAGTTTTAAAAAAATTCTTCTAAAAAGGATTTTATTTGGTGTCCGATCACACCTAAAAAAGATCGGTGGCGACTCCTCTTTTGTAAATAAAATTTGAAACTTTAATTTTTCAATAATCATTTCAACTAGCGCCTATTGCCAAATTTTTAGGTCGCTACAGCTGACGACTCCACTGGGGATAGCCTTTTTGAGAGTCGTGTCTGGAATTAAACATGTTTTGTCAAAATTTTCAAATTTCCTTGTTCAAAGTAAATATTTGGTCGTGATCCGAAAATCTCGTTTTCAAAATTCATGCATTTGTATCGTGCTGTAAATATTTCTTCTAACTTGCTTATTTGGTTGTTTTTCAGTTTTTAATTTTTATGGTTTTAATTTTGGTTTAGTTTCTTTAAGTGAAACGTAAAGGTTTATGAGTTGTTCCCCACACACCGTGCACTTGTATTTTCGCATAACATGAGCTCTCTACCCGGGCTCCGTCCGTTTAAGTGAAAGTAAACGCTACGCCTTCGTGAGTTAACTCGTCCCTCCGCACAGGCTAGTGAATACTTTCGGGTTACATATGATTTATGCTTTCGTGAGTTAACTTGTCCCTCCGCATAGGCATAAGTAAATGTAACCCCTCGAATTGAACTCGTGAGCCTGTGATAGGCTATGACCGAGGCTCCGTGTTAATCTTAGTAGATGACAGTGCAGACGATTCGAGTACCCACCTAGAACCAAAACCGCATATAGTGAACCATACGAGCTATCCAATTAGAGCCATGCTGAACCTCTGTTCGCTTATAGTCATTAAAATAAGTACACGGGGAAAATGCCTTTTGCCTTTCATTTACGCTGTTTATGCAAAATAATTGGATTGGGTAGTTTAATTTGTTTTTCAAATTATATTTGTTGTGTTTACTAACCAAGTTTATTTGTTTTTACTTTTATTTTCATCATGCATCATAGGCATCATATTAGGAAGGTGTTGATTAAAAGTTGGTTGCCAAAAAAAAACGGGTTTCTGATGGAGGAGTCAATTACACAAATAACCGAGAAGAATGCCGTGGTTCGGGACTGGTCTCTAAAAATTCAGAGAGAAAAGGGGGATAGTCTAGTGGAAGGGTGTGTCGCTAATTTGCCCGAACATATAACTGTAAATGTTCGCCAAAATAACTTTGAGGATTTGGTTCGAATTTGGAATCAGTGGGATTCAGACACTAGAGACATTTTCACTGAGAGGTATGGAGATATAGCTCACCTGATCACCATCCGTGTAGACGAACAGTTGATTCAAGCCATGGTTCGGTTCTGGGACCTAGCTTATCAGTGTTTCACCTTCAATCAAGAAGACATGACTCCAACCATAGAAGAGTATGCTGCTTTACTCCGCATCGACAATGTACAATTCGGCAAAATATATGTGAAGGAGCCTAAGCCGATGACCTTCAAGAAAAAGTTAGTGAGACTGACAGATATGACTGATGCATGGGCCGAAAAACAGATAAAGAAGAAGAATGAAACCATTTGCATTCCATGGTCCTCCCTACGAGATTTGGCTCTGAACCATCCCAACATGCTGAAAAGGGTAAATCTATTCGCTTTGGCCATTTACGGTTTGGTCATTTTCCCAAAAGTTCTCGGACATCTCGAAGTTGCAGTAGTTGATTTCTTCGAAAGGTTAAAACAAGGAATCAACCCTGTCCCGACCATCCTAGCCGAGACCTTCAGGTCCCTGAGTAGTTGTCGAAGAAAAGGGGAGGGACGATTTATCGGATGCGCGCAGTTGCTCAATGTTTGGATTTTGAGTCACTTCTGGAAGGTAGAGCGCGCTCCGTTCCATATGTTTTATAAAACATTCTCCCCGCTAGAAGCTTACCTCAATAAAGAATGGCCGAAGGAAGTCACCAAGCAACATTGGGTATCAGTTTTTCAGAATCTTCGCGCCGAGAATATAACATGGAGAGCACCCTGGATCCGTCCTTCAGTTCTGCTATACAAATGTGGAAGCCAAGATTGGGTACCTTTACTCGGGTTATGGGGAGGAGTTGGATATGCTCCGCTATTAGTCCAAAGGCAATTTTCTTCGCGACAATTTCTCCCCGCAACTGGAGGATTAGCACAGTTCGAGTTCGCTTTCGCGGGTGAAGGATATATGAAGAGAGTCCGAGACACTGCAAAGTATTGGAAGGAAATTCATTTCATGGAATTAGCTTTGTATGTTGATACCCTTACCCAAGATTACGACATATGGAGGAAACAACGGGTAAATAGTCAGCAAATCTCATCAAAAAACTACACCATCCAGAATCCTTTCTCGGAGGAAACGCCGTCTGAGCTAGAAATGGCAAGACAAGAATTCGAACGAGAAAAGGCCAAGATGTCTCGGGACCTTAGTGCCCTTCAAGAAGAAAACTATCAACTGAAGATTGAAGTTCAGGTTGAAAGGTCCACGACTGAAAAAGTACAAAGAGAAGCCGAGATTGTGATAAACGACTTAAGGGACCTTCATTTAGAAAACAAGAAATTAAGAAACACTATAAAGAATAGCGGGTTGGGCAAGTCGACAGTAGAATGGAAGGAAGAAATTAGCAATATCAAGGGAGGAATGGAGTTTTGGAAGGGAAAAGCAAAGAAAGAAGAGGAAAAGGCTACGCGTGCTGTGATAGAGTTAAGAAGGAAGAACGCCAAGTATGAAATAGTGACTGCAAAATTGGAGAATAGTCAGTCTGAACACCAAGAATTAAAAAGGAAAACACGAGATCTAGAAAATATGCTGCAATCTCGTCAACAACAATTAGATAACCTCTTGAAGGCTCTAGAAGAAAAGAGTGAGCAGTACGATAGGGACATTCACGCGTATGAAGGAACTCTCAAAGAAAAAGAAATGCAACTTGACTTCTTGATCAATGAAATTCGTAAAGCGGCTATACAAGTTGTTCAATTATCAGATGAAGCCGAAGTTCTCAGTTGCCAATTCCCTCCGAGTCAAAGATCGAGCATATCAGAGTTTTTAGAGCAAGTGAAGAAACAAGGCAATGTGGCTAGGAAATTTGTGTAACTGTTGGAAAAATGAGAACTTTGTGTAATAGACTATGTTGATAAATGAAATGCCTAAATATGGGGCTATCTTGAAATCAACACCAATTTCTTGCATTTCATTCATAACTGACATTCATTTGACATTCATGCATTCATTCATGCATCAATTCATTCATTGCATATCCCATACTCGTTCGCTGAGGTTAAAACATACAATTCGCAGTTGCAAGACTTCAAGACTGGAACCACGTCATCCGTATAAAACGCGCCGACAAGCTAGAGTAATGGAGAATGAATTCAATGAGAGAATTGAAAGGATGGAAAAGGCTCAAAAGGAATTACAAGAGTAACTGGCCAAATCGCAACAAGAGACGAGAGACCTAATGGTGAGATCTCGAGAGGAATCGCTCGAGCAAAGAGATCAGATGGCTAAAATGATGGAGATGATGACAACTTTGGTCAAAGGAAAGGGACCCATGCAGAACTCCGATGTTATGGAACCTCGGTCAAGAATTCACCATGATCAGGATCCATTCTATCCCCCGGGATTCACTCCACCGCCCGCATATACAATACAAAGAGGGTATACTCAAGAGGAACCCACTGGCTTGGAACATCGACCTATGCCACCTGCTCCACCCACTAATTTGGGGCAAGGAATGTTAGCATCGAACCTAGGGGCTAATCCTGCTAATCCACTAGTTCCAGATCTGGATGACCCAACAGAGGTAGCCAAGTTGAAATTGGATAACCTTGACGCAAAATATAGGAGTCTAGAGGAAAGACTCCAAGCAATAGAAGGCACTGAAGTCTTCTCCGCACTAGGTGCCAAGGAACTCAGTTTGGTACCTGATCTAATTTTGCCTCCGAAGTTCAAAGTGCCTGACTTTGAGAAGTATGATGGGACAAGGTTCCCAAAAGCACATCTCATTATGTTCTGTCGAAAGATGACCGGTTATGTGAACGAGGATAAACTACTCATACATTGCTTTCAAGATAGTCTAACAGGGTCAGCTCTTCGGTGGTACAATCAACTCAGTAGAGAAAAGATTCGATCTTGGAAGGACTTGGCGTCAGCATTTTGCGAGCATTACAAGCATGTATCGGATATGGTGCCAGACCGTATGACCTTGCAAATGATGGAGAAAAAGCCATCAGAGACCTTTAGACAGTATGCGCAGAGATGGAGAGACGTCTCAGCTCAAGTGGAACCCCCACTAACAAAAATGGAGATAACTGTTCTCTTTATCAATACTTTAAAGGCGCCGTTTTATGACAAATTAGTGGGAAGTGCCACGAAAAATTTCGCGGATATTGTAATATCCGGTGAACTCATAGAGAATGCCATCAAGAGCGGTAGAATGGAAGGATCAGAAGGCTCAAGAAAAGCAGCACCTTAAGGAAGAAAGAGCAGAAGCCCTCATGGGGAACTGGAGTCGA